>NW_006800214.1:206013-218427 GCF_000485575.1 Poecilia formosa | reverse complement strand
GAAACCTGAAATGTATTGTCAGTTGTTATTATTCAGTTTTATCACTGATTTTCTTTCTAAATACAGGGTTACATGATTTGATTATTTTAAAATCATTTTGTTACAACTGTTTTTTTTTAATGATTAGGAAATCTAATGAAAATGATGTAGAGCATTAAAACAAATTGCAATGGTAAAGAACAAAATTCTCTGGAACACCTAACATAAATATCTGAAAGTTTACAGAACTGAACAGCGATGTTGCGACGAGATCAGATGAAATTGACATGTTCAAGACGGAGTAAGAATATAGACTACTTACGCAATTGCACTAAAGGGACACATGCCGTCCTTCTGAATGGTGTACTTCTCAATATTAGAATGATGGATTCTTGTTTTGGAGACCACAGAACATAGACAACCATCAGGAGATAGATTGCCTAAAAAGATTTAAAAACGAGAGACAGATAATTTAAGTATCACTATATTCAGACCACTTAATCGATATCTTTATTGATATTTTTTGTACTTACTGGCTTGGACCAAACTCCTCCATGTTGTGAAACAGAAAAGAGCGGTTAAGATCAAGCTGATCTGCATCTTCAGGATAAATATTTCCCCTTAAATGGGTTAGCAGTCAAGCCTTGCAGTGAGGACCGTTTCTCAGTAAACAATCTCCCCATATACCGAAACGTATACAAGAGCGAAGAATCCGACCGTTCTTGTTCAGGCGGCAGACTCGTGGTGTTCGTCTTTCAAGCAAGCAGCAGCGTGCTTTCACTCTTCTGAAACTTCGAGTTTTGATCTCAGCCCTTTATGTACTACGCTACAAGCCCCTCTCCCTCCCACCTAAACCGTTCCCCCGCTACTGAGGAGGATTGTCACAGCAGCCACATGGTGGGGAGAGGAAACAACGAGTTGACCTTTCACACGTCAAAGATGTGAATCAGTCCATTCACCAACATGCTGCCCACACTGCAACAAACATGACCCCAAGCATTCCTCGTAATGCTTTTGTAAGCGGGCTTTTGTCACTTTCCACCATACTCTATCTGAAACTTTTGATCTGCTGCTAATTTGATCTCAACATTTTGTTGCTCTAATCTAGTCTTTATTTGCTTCACTTCAATATTAGCCTGTTATTTTTAAAATACCTTACTATCAGTAAGATCCTGTTTACCTGTTCACTAGAGAGAGTTGGCCTCATCTGAACTCACACAGTGGACTTTCCTCACTTAGACAAAATAGATGTGCACATATATTAGCTGGGCCAAATAAAATTGGCCCAGCTACGTTTAGTTCCAGCAGTCATTCTAACTTTTTGCAGTTCTGCATATTGTACTGAAGAGCAAAGTTTTCTGACACTGTATATTAAGATTTCATTTGTTGACAGAATTATATCTAAATATTCTGAAGTTTTATTTCATCATAAAAAGTTTTCAGTTCCATTCAGCTCAACTCGGTTCGTTTACATGTTCCAGTAGACAACACGTGTCATCTCAAGGCACTTTACAAAAAAGAAAAAAGTAAATTCACTCCAAGCACAAATGTAGTCACATAGATTCTAGTTACCATCCAATGCAATCAAATTCAGTCAAATTTATTTCTCGAAATTGCTTCAAAAAGTTTGAGAAGTCTAAGAATGCCCAATATATTGTTTCAAGTGCCTGACTTGCAGAACTCATTCCTGTCAGTCTAGCATGCACTGACGGTGGACAATCACTTGCATTGTGATGTTTTACGGTTCAATTTCACTTTCAGAAAAAGTGAAATCATTGGATTTGTGCACGGCCTTTCAGAAGTCCGAGATGGATTTTTAGGGTACCACAAGAACAGAACAGAAAGTTGTTAAAAAAAATTTGCCAGCACAGTACAGAGAACATGTATGCAGTACTGAAAGTGAATGTGCATGCAAGCCGGAAATGATGCAGATGTTTAGATAAAAATAAACTAAAACACTTTAACCAAATGGTCAATGTGCATTCGTAAAAACCGAAGTAAGACAGTATTATTTTACCCATGACAAATGGGTGCAATAATCAAAAAGGAAATTGTGGGGGGGTCATGGAGGAGGGTCTTTAAAGACTTTCAGTTGCTCTGTTAAAACTCACCGCAAACCTACTTTCTGTGAATCACAAAGGAAAACCTGAGTCAACCTGAAACTATGCTTGGCCATGAATTACCACAAAAGTTCCCCCATAATAAATACTACTCACTATGAAACCGGTCTCTATAGTGAGGTTTATCATACAAGTTGGCTTTGCAATGTTGTTTTTTTTTCTAAGATTGCAAATTTATGCAGTTAATGTGTTAATTTAAGCTCTGGAGAAAGACGATTGGCATCAGTCATTTGGTAAACTTACTTACAGCTGATACAAACTAAATTTAACTATTTTATTTTAGGAGACGTCTTGAGCAATACTCTATATGCAGTGCTACATTTGACGTCTCATTAAGTTGTGTTTGTAAATTTCATCTCATCAATCTTTTGGAACCCTTTTTATGCATCTTTGCTGGTTTTTACAACCACTTTCATCCCACTCATCCTCCTCATTTCTCTTTGTGGCCTGCTCTTTAATCCATCCTCTCCATCTTTATCGCACCAACTCATCAGATAACCCACCTCATCCCTCGTTATAATCTACTCCCCTTGCTGCTCTCAATCTGTAAGGAATCTTTTATTCCCACATATCCATACCATCCCTCTTAAATCCACTTCCCAAGGACAACAAACTCCCACTTGGTGCAACCTTGACTACTTCTGGTAGGGCAAGCAACCCGTCCGTAAAACCAGAAGCACACTATAAAGTCATTGTTCTAAGTGTATCCTCAATTAAAACCAGAAAAGTTCGACTAAGTCTTAGGCTGTCCTTTTTCTCATACGTTATATTGTGAGTTCAGAGAACTAACCAGGGAATGTTTGCCAGAGCACATAACTCTTTGTAACAACAGTATGTCCTGGGACCCCACTTGGGCCTGGAGCACATCTTTCATACACCGAGGGATGCTAAATATGGGAAAATATGCATATGCTGTCTGGAATCACTCTGAAAAGAGGTTGTGTTCAAAGATCAGGAGGGATTCCTCTACATTCGACTTGGGTTTGCACCAGATCAATGCACAGGTCTGTACTTTTTGATTTTGGCCAAGTCAAGTCCATATCACCAGAGCACCAGAGTCGTTTCCTGGCACATTCTCACCCAAAACGCACACACAAAGATAAAACCAAAGCATGTCAGAAGATACTTGAGCAGGTTATCTACATTACAACACGAGGAGCATCTAAAGCATGCACAGAAACCGCAATCCACCAAATGTCAGCATCCCTCCGGCAACCTATTTGCAGGAGGAATACCGGCTCGAGTTTTCATTCTTCTTTTATTCATTAGCTGTTGTCAAGGATTGAAGCCAAGGCCGCTGGTTGGCTGACAGTGTAGGAGATAGGAATTAGTCTCCTTAAAAACCAAGAGAGTGGAGCGCAGCATTGCAGGAAATTACAATCAATACACACTCTCATACCCTCATGCTACATCAACCACAAATGGAAATGAGACGCACATTGTCAAGCCCATGCAGACACACAAGGGCAGACTCGACAGCATGGTTCGCATGCTGACTTTCACAGAAAACCATTATATGTGTTGGTTTTGACACAGAACATCTCCTTATCACCGTTCATGGAGTCTCGCTTTTTGCTTCAAACCACAACACCTTGACGCTTTACACATTTCTACTCGAACATGAGTCACTAAGCCAAATTTAGGCTGAGCCCTCTTTGACCCAGCTCATTAGAACAGAAACATGTCGGACTGTAGCAGAGAGGTGGCACCATTTTGTAAAACGGTTTCTACGCAGCTCTGAGCAAATAACACAAACCGTACGGTAGAGACGCGTTGTGAGAGGCATGTTGCAAAAGTAAGAAGTAATTAAAGTACTGCCTGATCAGATGAACGTATTTCTATCTCTGGTGAAGAATCATCTCCACGCGAATCGATGTTTAATTTTATCCTGTGTACAACATTCGGGAAAATTATTGATTCATCCTTCGATGGAATTATTTGGATCAGACGTCTGTCTTCGCAAAATCTTTCCAAGAGGCCAGACGTGAAGGCGAGGTATATGTCAGGATTTTAGGTTCGGATGATGACGGCGTCTCAGCGTGACAAGGAGAATGTCTGGTTTTGCAAAGAGCAGAGCAAAGCGGGTCAGTGTCAGAGCTGGAGAAGTGTTGGGGGAGTTGTGGGGGGGAGCAGTTCAGCCATGCACACCGATCAATACGCCGACCTTTCCCAGAGTTATTGCATGATGTTCTGCTCTCAGCACCAACACGTAAGACACTGTTGTTGTTCTCCAGTACAAATGTGTGTGTGACCATGTCTCATTCCGACTTTTACGACGCCCTGGAAAGTACTCGCACCCATAAAACGTTTTCACCACAGATTTTGATGTTTTACCGAGATTTTAAGTGAAAGCCGACACAATGTGCGTGGCATGTTGAAGGAAAAGAATGAACAGCTTTCTGTTTACCAAAGTGTGGTGTGACATATGTTAAGCCCCGTTAAGTCTAACGTTACCAAGCAAAATTCATTGCCACCGACTGACTTCAGAACTCATGCAGAGTTGTTTCGTAAAGGCTTGAGTGAAGGCCACAGCAGACAGATCAGGGATCAAGATAGGAAGAATGTGAAACAGTTTCCAACCTTTACGCGTATCGGAGCGATTTTCATCTGTCATCTGAAATGGAAAGACTGTAGAACAAATGTAAATCAGCCACCTAAACAAGAGACAAATAATCTGGATTGCAGCTTTGAGGTCCAAACTGACTTTGGAGGACCTGCAAAGATGCTCAACGGGGAGTTGAAATGACACGTATCAATCATATGCCCAATAAATCTGGTCTTTAAGGAAGAGTGGCAAGAGGAGTCATAGGAAATTGAATTTGCTTTCTGCCACAAGCAGAATGCAAAAATGACCTGGTCATACTTTAGAATGGCGTATTCAAAGTAAGGACCCAAATCCAATTCAAAATTTGATGTTGACGGACGCACTCTAATTTGAAAAAAAGAAAAAAAAAAGTTGCAGCCCCTTCATATTACAGTTAAGAGTTTGTTGTCGAGCAAACATTGACAATTACACACTACTTTGTGTTGGTCTGGCACAAAAAATCCCTGTGAAAACATTTAAGTCTGTCTGTGTAAAGCGTAAAGATATCGTCAGGTTCAAAGCAGTGCATCTTTGTATGAAATTTACCATAAATACTGTTGCTTTAGACACACATACACACCAGCTGTTAAAATGTTGAACGGGTGGTTCTCAACAGATGAAGGCCTTTGACCTTTCTCCCAGGCTTTTGTCTGTTCTTGTGCAATATCGGTGGATAAACTCAAATCCCACGTGGAGTTGAGAATTGTCATTTACTTTCCAATTAATATTTCAATTAGGTAAGTAATGCCCAATTCATTACCAGAAACTGGTGGAGTTCAAATGGAGCTGACCTCATGCCCCAGTATCAATCTCATATCGACACTTTTCTATGAAGCTTGAATTGTGGATCAACCGTCCATTTAGGGAAGACGTCAATAATCGACTTAAACCGAGGACAGAGGGAGCGGGGGAGGGGGGGGGGCACATTACCATACGCATTAGCATAGACATTGCTCTCGCGGCTCTGAGGTGATTTGAATGTCTGCGAGAGTGACCGACTCACGGTTCAGGGGACGCAGGAGCGCACAAAGTCTAATCAATAAGCACTTTAATTATAGCGGCCCACGGCATGCGGCTCTTCACGGTTGGGAGACGCACGGTAGCACAGCTGATCCAGCGTGATCATTTCAGATGGAGTGACTTTTTCATCGCTTCAGTAACCTGTCTCTGGCCAACACCATTATAGACAGCAAATTGTCCACTCCTCTCAATGGATTTGGTAAAATGGGCCCATTAGTAGCAAGGTGGCAGTTGTTTTTGTGTGTGAATGTGCGTGTGTGTGTGTGCGTGTGTGTGTTGCTGTTGTTGCCTGTGAAATGAAGTTCATACTTTCTCCTTATGGCCTCTCCTTATCATAAGAATCAGATTGGAGTTGTCAAAACTATGACAAAATATCTGCCGAGTCACAGTTTCTGTCCTAATGGTGAATTGTTGCAGTACTCGCTGTAGCATATTACAACTATATTTGAAAATACGGTTTGGTATTTTCAAATATGGCTTTCACAGCTTGTTTTTATTGTTCCAGCTCACAGTCTGTTGTTCTCGAGTAACAACTGTTATCAGAGAGCGTCTCACATCTCTAATGTGTCAGGAGTTTTGTCAGTACACTGAATTTAATATTATTAGAAGTAAATCATCAAACACTACTGTACACGCATGCTATGAAAAGATAAGTCTCCATTATTTATTTGAAATTTTGAGAATGTTTACATTTTTTTTTAGTTTACTGAGAAAGAAGAGGTTTTTCCAACTTGGCCACATGTCCATTCTCTTCCTAAAAATGAAGATAAATATCACGATCAGATATGTATTGCAAAGTTTTGCCTTAGAACTATTACAGATATGAAAAAGATATCATCTGCTGCTGCCACACATTTTTCAGTGCAATTCTTTATGATTTATGCAGTTCTTCTAAAGTTCTACTGTAGCTCATATTTCCAGATATTCTCATGTGTTTTTTTTTCTTCTCTGTTTTGAGGAATCTGATTATCATGTAATCATGCAGCATCTGTAAGTTTTCTCTTTGAAAAGACCTCCGTTGATACAGATTGAACCAACTATCCTCATCCTGCTTTAATTCTGTCATTGTGAGGCACACAGTGAGCGGCGCCTCATTCCTTCATGGAGTTTAACGTCGGAGCACTAGATGGCGCACTTCTCCTACGGTGAGTAAAGGAGGGCTGGCGCTGTGACAGAGAGAAAGTCAACCAGATTTAACCCAGCAGTTAAAAGGAGATAAAAATACAACGACTGGAACCCGGAGGTTACAGCTGACATTACTCTGTGCTTCACAGCAATAAAATATCAATTGGTCCTGAATAACTTAGGCTTCCATTTTAGAAAGACTCTCCTAAACTGTTGACGTCCAGTTTGAAGCTCCTTAGACCACGAACGTCCATTCATATCTTAATGCAGGTCCCCCTGTTGTTGTCCTTTTTGTCTGCCTAAACTATTGCGTCCACTCAGTTCATGTTACTTAGTTGTTTTTATCGTTTTAACAAAAAAAGGGCTACAAAGTACATGTACTTCATAGACTATGTAGCCTAGATGTTGATGTAGATCTACATATTTCATCTAATTTTGCATTTGAGCAAAACTGGCCTGGTCTAAAAGTGGTCTCGATAAATTAGATCTGGATGTCACGATGACATGTCAGAAAAGTGAATGACTTTCACCTTTTTTTCCCCATCGTTTTAAATAGCATAATAGCACGATAAAATACTGCACGTGTCTTTACTTATCAGCTAAACATGAGGAAAGTTGCAAATATGAAAAGGTATTTGCACACAGCCCCATTTAATAAATCAGAATATTACTAAATAGTTCATGTATTCCTCTAACACAGTTCACAAAGTGAAATGCAGTTATATAGGAATGTTTTCCAGACTTTATTTCTGTTGATTACGTTGATTTTCAACCTAGTTGATGAAAACATGACATTTAAGATTATAATATTACATCAGATCTATAAAGACATTGTAATAGAGGAACATAGGCCTAATGAAAAGTATGTTTAACACTTGATTAAAGGTTATTTTCAAAAGGTACTTCTGCTCCGACAAATGAGTCTTATGGAAATTCTGACTGACTGAATGTGACTGTAAGGAAGTAAAGGATGGAAAAAAAAACATGTATTATAAGTTTTGCTGAATCTTCTAAGCTGTACAGGTTGTGTTTTATCCTAAGAAAATTTGTATATATCAAAAATTAATATCCTCACTCAAAATTAATAATTGATACATTTTCTTTCTCCCTCAGTGTGTATCAGCCAACAAACCAACCATTCACACATTGGTTTAAATCTATGTTCTACTTAAAACTGATCACCAGACTGTTTTTCAACCTCGTCACTCTAACCCACCTCCACTTTGTTGTCTTTTTGCCCACAATGACCCCGTTAGCCCTAAAAAAAAAAAAAAGTCCTTTCACCCATCTCTTCCCTCTGTGAGATTTCACCATTGGCTCCTGGGTTAAGCAGGTCATATAATCCCTAAATGTGTGTCCGTGTGTGTTTGTGTGCATGAGAAAGCGTTGTCCCTCCTGCTTTGGCGAGATTATTCCAAGTTCCTGACCTCCGGGAAGTAAGAGGGGCCCATGTTTGGAAACACATTCAACTGTCTTTGTCTTTTGAATCCGAATTGGGGGGATGGATTGGGGACCTCGGCTAGAGGCCCTCAGTCTCTCCGAGAGCCCACAGACGCACTCGGCCTGCCCCGGGAGCTGCCGTGTGTCGACTAATTCTCGCCACCTCCATTCTTGATGTGAATATGCCTTGATTAAGCAACCAGCTGGAGAAGCAGCCCGGACGCTCCCTCGGCACACACTTTAGCACACAAGAAAACAACAGGATGAGTTTGGCTTGCAAGCAAAAACATTGATCCGCAGTCCCCTCACTGTGAGTCAATCTGGCCCCAATAGCCATTCAAGTGTATCTGCTTGATCTGATGTTTCCCGATAAGAGAAATTCCTCCTGGGGTCTGTGTGTGAATAAGAGATATTGATTGCCGAGTGTCATGGCGGTATAGATCTCGAGCAGCTGCAAAGGGGTTTAGATGAGGCCTGTAGCATATAATTAAAACGGTGTGATGGTGTCAAAGGAGATGCAAGAGAAGAATTAGGGCTTTTTCTAGGTTTGACTGAAAGAAAATATCAGTACGATGTTCAGGGCTGCACTCGTCCTCGCCTTGCATTCATAGTGCGAATATCTCAGATCAAGTAAAACAGCCCTGCTGATTGCTGTCAGAATACTCTGACAATATGTCACTTTATGCTCTTAAAGCTTATTCCGCATCTCTGAACTTTCAGTGGATTCATGTTGATTCATAGTACCTTTTCTTAAGGTTGATCAATATATATTTCCTAATTTTTTCCAGGACAGAAAGAACTGAAGGCTTTTTTATTATTATTTTATTGCCAATAGTTTGTCAGCAGGATTACACCATAAGTCCAAATTGAATTTCATATACCTTGGTAGTGAGATGGAACTTGGCCAAAGGAAAAATCTATTACATATCGCTGCAGATACAGATCACTGTATCTTTAAAAGGAGGGAGATAAAGCAATGGCCTTGGCAAAGGATGCACTCTCTGAGTGTCACTCTTTTGTGTTTTTTGTCCGTCAGCAAGATTACATAAAAAAAAAAATTAAAAAAAACTACTAGAAACGTGCTCGTCAGCGTCAGATGTGGACAATTCTTTTATGAAAGTATTCAAGCACTGGCCTTGGTAAAAAAAAAAAAAAAAGAAAAAAAAAAAACTTTAACAGAGCTTCTGGTTCATCTTGTCTTTATTTATTAACCAGTTTTTGAACACTTCTCCAACAGGTAAAAACACTATTCTACTCATAACCGAGTGATGTTTTTAACAGGAAATTTAATCAAATTAAAGTGACATATAAAACAAATTCTTGAGATTTCATAAAAATACATCCTTTGTCATCTGCTTTGCAATATACATATATTCAAAGTTTTCACTGTCGTATGTGAAGCTGTGTTGAACTGTAATGTGTAGTGCTTTGTAAATATGCAAATATATTAATAAGTCACACACTTTTCAACGCTTTGCTATGTTTTAATACTAACGTCAAAATGAAAACTAAGGCATAATAATGGGATCTTTGTCAGCTTTTTCATTGCCTTACTGGATGTTCAACCTCTTTGATAGAACTCGAACAAGTTTCCTTCCCTTGTTGCCCTGTTTTTCTCTCCAACTATTCTCAAAGCAGCTCGTACCAAAATCCACATGCCATCTCAATGGAACCACCGCTACACCGTTTGTCAGTTTCTTCAACCTTTAAGAATCTGTGCATCCTCCAGAGTTGCCATGGGACTCCTGACTGTCTCTGTAACCACACGATGCTGTTGATGCAAATCTATGAGGCCCCTGAAGAACAGCTGGAGTTTCACATCAATACATCATTGATGATCTTATTCTATGGATCATATATTGAATCTGTGCTGACCTTTTCTGCTGGTTTTGCAACATCAGGTAAAAAACAAAAAAGAAGAAAAAATACACAAAGCAGAGTAATACATGAAAGTAATAGGATTCTGAGAGTTGAGCAATGCATGGTTGCAGAACTGCACAATAGACAGGTAATCGGTAAAACTAGTGCCATTCTTGCTGACAGTTCTCATCCATTACACACAGAGTTCCAGTTTCTGCCTGCTGGCCTCCGACTCAGGCTTCTCTGAATGAAAAGTAAGGCATACAATCACTCTTTCATCCCTACAGCAATTTCCCTTTTTAATACAGGACAAGACAGGAGGAGATGAATTTGATTGGTTGGTTGATTTGATGACATCTATTTTTATTTGCTTCACATGTTGTTACTGATGTTGGTCGTAATGGTTGGCTGATGACGATGTACACTGTTGGTACTCTCTTGATTGTATGTCTTGTATCGTATTGCTTTAATAAGCCTGAACCTGAGCCTTATATTGAATTACTACTGAAAGCTATTGGTTGCGTGGGATTTCATTTAGAAGTATTGGAGTAAAGTGTCTGAAAATAAATGTCTCTCTTTTCCACAGTCACAACAACACAACCAAAATTATGCAGCGAAACATATTAAAGTTGGCGGGTGTGATCTGATCTGACAAAATGTGGGAAACGTTCACAAGTTATGAACACTTTTGAAGTAAACTGTGTATCGTAGCAGGAGAATTTTCAGCATTCACAACAACCCATACAAAATATTGTTTCTTAACTTTATTGGACAGCTGTTTGTTGACATGTCGGTCTGAATCCGGACTCTAATCCACAGAGGGTCTTGTGGATGAGCCTAAATGACAATACATGACAAAACTCACACTAGGAAACGTTAAGGTCTTGATTCCACTGGTTGGCATTTTCTCACACACCATAAATTATTTTTATGCCAAGGCAATTCGCAAAAAAAAATACCCCTATTTATCTGTGTTAATAACAGCCTCTCGTGGGAAAATTTAAAACCAATCGAGTCCAAATGGAAACAGTTTGCACTGCGGGGTTTAATTTCTATGTGGTTCTGAACTACATCTCTGCAGTTATCCAGCATGTTGTCGACAAAAAGCGTCAACCTTCACCTCCATACAACTACATGTGACTGTAGTAATCCAGTAGAAAACATTCAAGGCCACTACAGTGTGTATCCACTCACTTTAACCATTCAAAACACTTTTTTTTTTTTTTTACAACCTTGCGTGTCTGAATGGAGGAGCTTACGCAAACTCTCTTTCCAGATGGCAGAGGTGTAAGTCGTGTTAGCACAGGTAATGTGATCAGAATAATGTGTTTACATCATCCAGGGTGAAAGAGGATGAGCAGAAGGAGGGGCTTAGCAGCAGAGGAGAAGTATTTAAAGCAGCGGACGTCCAGAGGTGAGAGGTTGTGAAAGGAAGGGCTTGGGATGAGGAAGGGATAATCAGGAAAGGATGCAACGGATGATAAATGGTGAGAAAAAGGGGAAACGACAGAGACCCGAGGAGGGAGTCTCCTTGTCAATCAGATTATGAACCAATCATTTGACAGAGAATTGCTTTGACCTGAAACCGTGCGGATCGCATTCGCTCCCGCGCGCACGCACACATCAACAGATGCACTCACAGTCATTTCCACACAGCTGCATGGAGATAAATGTGTCTCACTCGCATCCAGTCTGGTGTTAAGTGCACGTATTAGGCCGTATCAGCATTCATGTACGGTCTTCGTTTGGGTGTGTGTGTGTGAGAGTCTGGGTGTAAGTAAGTGAATCAGTAATGAGTGAGTGATGGATGGACGATAATGCACATTTGGCCCCCCTCTCACAAGCGCTGCGGAGAGCTTGAATGTCTGGCCAGGCTCCACACATTACTCTCCAAGAATTGTGTCAGATAAGACAGCTTTCTGACTTCGTCACGGTAAACCGTGAGGAACACGTCTCCCCTCCCTGCTCCTCTGTCTTTCCACGTTTACCTTTCGCTACATTTATCTACTTCTCTAGCTCTTCTCAAAGTCCCCTTTCTGTTTCTGAGTCCATCTCACCCTTGCTGTCTGCTTCTTAGTAATGGAGCTAATTTGTTTAGCTGGCAAAGAGTGTCTGTCCATTAGCACAGAGGCTGTTGGTGCCAAGGGAAATGGTGACAAATCAAGCCAATGCTAATATCTGATCTGTGCACATTATTGTGAATCTCTTTTTTTTTTGTGTAAAGTAAGATAAAAATAAGCTTTAAGAGGAAAAGTGTCTGCTGTTAGAAAGTCATTTATTTCTAAC
>NW_006800214.1:166667-199710 GCF_000485575.1 Poecilia formosa | reverse complement strand
ATGTTCCCTTTATTTTTTTGAGCAGTATATATTCAAAGTTTTCACTGTCGTATGTGAAGCTGTGTTGAACTGTAATGTGTAGTGCTTTGTAAATATGCAAATATATTAATAAGTCACACACTTTTCAACGCTTTGCTATGTTTTAATACTAACGTCAAAATGAAAACTAAGGCATAATTATGGGATCTTTGTCAGCTTTTTCATTGCCTTACTGGATGTTCAACCTCTTTGATAGAACTCGAACAAGTTTCCTTCCCTTGTTGCCCTGTTTTTCTCTCCAACTATTCTCAAAGCAGCTCGTACCAAAATCCACATGCCATCTCAATGGAACCACCGCTACACCGTTTGTCAGTTTCTTCAACCTTTAAGAATCTGTGCATCCTCCAGAGTTGCCATGGGACTCCTGACTGTCTCTGTAACCACACGATGCTGTTGATGCAAATCTATGAGGCCCCTGAAGAACAGCTGGAGTTTCAGATCAATACGTCATTGATGATCTTATTCTATGGATCATATATTGAATCTGTGCTGACCTTTTCTGCTGGTTTTGCAACCTCCTCAACATCAGGTAAAAAAAAAAAAGAAGAAAGAATACACAAAGCAGAGTAATACATGAAAGTAATAGGATTCTGAGAGTTGAACAATGCATGGTTGCAGAACTGCACAATAGACATGTAATCGGTAAAACTAGTGCCATTCTTGCTGACAGTTCTCATCCATTACACACAGAGTTCCAGTTTCTGCCTGCTGGCCTCCGACTCAGGCTTCTCTGAATGAAAAGTAAGGCATACAATCACTCTTTCATCCCTACAGCAATTTCCCTTTTTAATACAGGACAAGACAGGAGGAGATGAATTTGATTGGTTGGTTGATTTGATGACATCTATTTTTATTTGCTTCACATGTTGTTACTGATGTTGGTCGTAATGGTTGGCTGATGACGATGTACACTGTTGGTACTCTCTTGATTGTATGTCTTGTATCGTATTGCTTTAATAAGCCTGAACCTGAGCCTTATATTGAATTACTACTGAAAGCTATTGGTTGCGTGGGATTTCATTTAGAAGTATTGGAGTAAAGTGTCTGAAAATAAATGTCTCTCTTTTCCACAGTCACAACAACACAACCAAAATTATGCAGCGAAACATATTAAAGTTGGCGGGTGTGATCTGATCTGACAAAATGTGGGAAACGTTCACAAGTTATGAACACTTTTGAAGTAAACTGTGTATCGTAGCAGGAGAATTTTCAGCATTCACAACAATCCATACAAAATATTGTTTCTTAACTTTATTGGACAGCTGTTTGTTGACATGTCGGTCTGAATCCGGACTCTAATCCACAGAGGGTCTTGTGGATGAGCCTAAATGACAATACATGACAAAACTCACACTAGGAAACGTTAAGGTCTTGATTCCACTGGTTGGCATTTTCTCACACACCATAAATTATTTTTATGCCAAGGCAATTCGCAAAAAAAAATACCCCTATTTATCTGTGTTAATAACAGCCTCTCGTGGGAAAATTTAAAACCAATCGAGTCCAAATGGAAACAGTTTGCACTGCGGGGTTTAATTTCTATGTGGTTCTGAACTACATCTCTGCAGTTATCCAGCATGTTGTCGACAAAAAGCGTCAACCTTCACCTCCGTACAACTACATGCGACTGTAGTAATCCAGTAGAAAACATTCAAGGCCACTACAGTGTGTATCCACTCACTTTAACCATTCAAAACACTTTTTTTTTTTTTTTACAACCTTGCGTGTCTGAATGGAGGAGCTTACGCAAACTCTCTTTCCAGATGGCAGAGGTGTAAGTCGTGTTAGCACAGGTAATGTGATCAGAATAATGTGTTTACATCATCCAGGGTGAAAGAGGATGAGCAGAAGGAGGGGCTTAGCAGCAGAGGAGAAGTATTTAAAGCAGCGGACGTCCAGAGGTGAGAGGTTGTGAAAGGAAGGGCTTGGGATGAGGAAGGGATAATCAGGAAAGGATGCAACGGATGATAAATGGTGAGAGAAAGGGGAAACGACAGAGACCCGAGGAGGGAGTCTCCTTGTCAATCAGATTATGAACCAATCATTTGACAGAGAATTGCTTTGACCTGAAACCGTGCGGATCGCATTCGCTCCCGCGCGCACGCACACATCAACAGATGCACTCACAGTCATTTCCACACAGCTGCATGGAGATAAATGTGTCTCACTCGCATCCAGTCTGGTGTTAAGTGCACGTATTAGGCCGTATCAGCATTCATGTACGGTCTTCGTTTGGGTGTGTGTGTGTGAGAGTCTGGGTGTAAGTAAGTGAATCAGTAATGAGTGAGTGATGGATGGACGATAATGCACATTTGGCCCCCCTCTCACAAGCGCTGCGGAGAGCTTGAATGTCTGGCCAGGCTCCACACATTACTCTCCAAGAATTGTGTCAGATAAGACAGCTTTCTGACTTCGTCACGGTAAACCGTGAGGAACACGTCTCCCCTCCCTGCTCCTCTGTCTTTCCACGTTTACCTTTCGCTACATTTATCTACTTCTCTAGCTCTTCTCAAAGTCCCCTTTCTGTTTCTGAGTCCATCTCACCCTTGCTGTCTGCTTCTTAGTAATGGAGCTAATTTGTTTAGCTGGCAAAGAGTGTCTGTCCATTAGCACAGAGGCTGTTGGTGCCAAGGGAAATGGTGACAAATCAAGCCAAAGTGAGTATCTGATCTGTGCACATTATTGTGAATCTCTTTTTTTGTGTGTGTGTGTAAAGTAAGAGAAAAATAAGCTTTAAGAGGAAAAGTGTCTGCTGTTAGAAAGTCATTTATTTCTAACTCTCAATCAGCATACCTGTAGCTTACATCTGCCTAGAGCTCAGCTTTAACGTTTCAAAGAGTTAAAGTGATTTTTGCAGGTTGGAACACTTTTGTCTGTTACGCCACTTTATTGAGTTAAGTTAAAATGGCAGGAAAATTGATGGCTTGGATAATAATATTATGTAGCCCTGTACTTTTGGAGGAGGGTGACTGAAAGGAGCTCAGAAGCTGAAAGACGCCACGCAGTTTCACCATTCATTGTTAAAATTTATTTTCCAAAGAGCCAACGTCGATATGTTTTAAAACCAGAAGCCGTAAAAGCGAGAAACATGTTTCACTCACAATTAGCTTCTTTTTTTTTTCTGTTTTTCCCCAAAAGCAGAGAGATGATTTTTAAATACATATTTTGACTCGAAGAGTGTCTTTCATGCCACAACTCAATGGAAAATCTGCTACTGTATAAGGATTGCCAGATTGTTTTAAGAAAAACTAAAGTTAAACACAAAATGTAAAATAAGCATTATTTTACTTTTAAAAAACGGTTGTTTTATTTATCTTTTGGGAAAAAAAATGTATTGTTGAAGTTACGTATACGTTACCATTAATGCAACAATCATTATTGACTTTACAGACACGAAAGTCTTTGTCAAACTTTGCCTGAAGGAACTGTACGTCAAAACTGTGGGCCAAACTTCTTGCAAACTATTTCGGACGCTTGATGAAATTTGCCAAAAAAAAAACAACAACAAAAAAACACATTTGATCCAGTGCATACGGCTAAGAAGGAACATTTATCAAATTATAAGAAAATCTACGTATAGAGGAAAAAAAAAAGTTAAAGACTTAAAACAGAAAAAAAGTTGAGTGGAAAAATCTCAACGGGGAGGGGGGAAGGTAATTCCCTCCATGTACAGTTCATGTAAATATATTTTACAATTGTGTATTTAAAAGTAAATCTGACCCCAGATTTATCTTCTACTTGATCTCAGCCGCTGCCTCGACACACAGGACTCGCAGAGTGATAGATTTCCAAGCCGGGCATCTCTCCTAACTCTCTCTGCCAACAGACTGACAGGCCTTGGGCATGCTCCAACTCATCCTGATGACTACATTCTTTTTTTTTTCTTAATCCACCCTTTCTCCATCTCCTCTAACACCTTTTAAATGATGTGACACTGGCTGAAGAACGTGAGAAGATAAGAAAAACGCCCTTACTTGCTTCTGTGTCATTACTGTTGTGTTCAAAAATATTCTTTGTGTGGAACATAAAGTACAGGTAGATCCAGCAGGAAGAACATTGACCTCATTCTACTTAGCACAAACATTTTTTTTTTTTTTTTTTTGCCTCTTCCCAGCTGGTAAATCTACATGTTTTCTAGTTTTCTCATCATTGGATAATAGGTCAAGTCCACAGGGAATGTGCTACAAGAAGGCAAGGTTGGCTTTCATTGATTCCTAAATCATTTTTTTCCTCTTTGAGAAGAGAAGACACCGGCTGCTCCTCCAAGACAGACTTACGGTAAATATGCTTCCATTGCTGTATATGACAGACAATATCCACTTTGCTCTCAAGTCAGCACTTTCTGAATCTATACCCGGTGCTGGTGGGTTTGCATTTAAAGTATACAATCCCCCCGCCCCCAAACGATTTAGCAGGTCAATGAGCAGCACTAAAAGAGAAGAAGCTTGGAATGGTGTAAATGTCTTCCTCTCTCGCCCTTTGTCAGTTTGTCTGTCTGCCCTGTGTGTTTGCCTCCCTGTCTACAAAACTGGCTTCGGTCTCAAGGAGAGGCTCCTTCTCTTTCCAGCGCCTCGTATTTATGTGGGCAGAGCTGGCAGATACCAGCAGATTTTCCTCCCTGAATAGCCTTTTTTTTATCTCTTTTTCTCTCCCTCTACCCAACATTCTCTTCCTCTTTTCCTGTGTGAAAGACAGTCTATTGAGGTTTAGGCATCCTTTTTTTTTTTTTTTTTGAGTACTGAAAAGCTCTGATGTTAAGATATTGCCACCCTCAGAATTTCTTTAAAGAATTTGGCAGTAAAACAACCACTCCGTCCCAGAGTGCAAATATAGAAATATATCTAGCTTTGGGAAGATTGATTGTGTTGTTGCAGACAGGGGCCATGTCTGCTGCCCCTGGCTGGGGGATGCTGAGCGGGCTCCTGACTCGCGTATGCAATCGAGACGATGAGACAGACGGGGGGCAGGCAGGGCTTTGTGCACCCGCCCTTTCCCACACTCCTTTTCACCTTTTGTTGTGAGGAAAGACCAGGGCTCTCTGACATGACGAATTGCTCTGCCTGCTTAACTGAGTCAACAGCAACTGGAAAGTAAGTGGAATTTAAAAACGAATATTAGGATGTCTTGCAAAAAAAAGAAAAAAAAAATCCTTGAACTTATTATCATTTTGTCTCTTACAAACACAAACTCCAATGTATTTTGTTGAGATTTTAAGCAATAGGGCAAAATAAAGTTGTGAATAATTGTAAAGTGGGAGGAAAGTTTTTTTTTTTTTTTTTTTTTTTTTACAAATAAATACCGTATATAAAAGTATGAAATGCATTACAATGACACACCTAAATAAAATTCAGCAAAAAGAAGAAACAGACAAGACCACTGACCACCCAGTCAATCAGTAAACAGATTCCACCTCTAATAGACACTAGTGAAGTCCAAAGACCACAGCAAACCTGTCAGACAGTTAGATAATAATACAGTTCAATGATGGTGTCGGGCTTCGCTGCAGCTCTACTTGAAAATCCCATCCCCTCTTCAAAACATGGTGGTGGTAGCATCATGCTGTGGGGAGACACTATTATAAATGCTAGAAGTGAGAAAAGACTTGAGACTGGGACAGACTTTCAACTTCCACCAGGACAAGGGTCATTAATATGAACTCAAATCTATCGATCAAAGCTTAGCCATGGGTTAGAATGGCCCAGTCAAAGTTCAGACCACATGAGATTAAAATTTGTGGCAAGACAAATTATTTATCGAAGTTGCTACCCAAACAATCCAACTCGGCTCAAACTGTTCTGCAACTAAGAATGAGCCACACACACGTGTGTCAGGAAAGACAGGAAGAGACAAACTGCATAAAAAAAATAACCAGACCATTTTCCCCTCTGTACAGTCACACACTACACTTAGTGCTGTCTTAACTCATGAAAATGAAGAAAAAAAACACTTTGAAGTGAAAAGGTTAATGGTGTATGAATACTTTTTTCCAAGACCTTCCACTTATTTGAAACAGCAACTTTTCACATTTTTCTCTAGTCTCGGTAGCACCCTGGAGCAGTAAACTAAGGGTCTCCAACAAGTCAAACTCTCAGTGTGCAGATTTCACAGTGGGAGAGTCGGTCGCAGGCTCGAAAAACTAACACACACGCTCACATGCACACCCATGCCTCTGCCTAAATGCCATCGCCAAGCTGCTGCCCATAAAGTGTTTGGGCTGTCACAATAGAGACATTACCACATGAGTGAGTGGCTCTGAATGGGGCTCGGGGTGTGTGTGTATACAGAGTGTTGTGGCTATGGGGGAGCTCATGGCAAGGCAGACGACCCTGTCATCACCTCTGCCCCATGTCAAACTGCCGATCGGCATCAATGGTGCATGCATCGGGCACGCACATTTACACAAACTCCTGCCGCACGGCCTGTTGCACCTAAACAAGTTTGTAACCGTCTATTTTTTCTTTTTTTTTTTTACCCCCCCACCAGAGTGAGACTCTCTACATTTACGCAGTAGCATGTGATCAACTTACAAAAGATAAACTGTTTAGATGGTTAGTGAATGGTTGACCCAACCAGGCCCAGCAGGGGGTGCGGGAGGTTAGACTGAGAGGTCAATAGAAAAGAAACTGTGCATTTTCAAGATAATTGAAAGGCTGGGGAAACACTTCAGCAACAGCTGGGTATGAATTCCTTCTCGTTGGAGAACGCTGACGGCGCAAAATAAGCATACATGCATAAGGAAACACCCACATCTGAAATGTTTATCGGGGAGCCATCGCATCAACGCTGTCAGCACTCTGTCACTGTAGATGGCATGCGTGTGTATGTAGCCTAAAACAAGTCATTATGCACAAACCAGGCTCTTCAACAAGCCATGCAGGATGTGTGTGTGAGTGTGTGCGATAGGGGGAGCAACACGGGTTTTCAGGGGCCGTGTCACCCGTGTCTCTGGAGGAATGCATGACAGCAGTGTTTTTGTCACTGCACGGATGAGCGCAGCATCGCGGCAGGAGAGGAAGGTGGAGAAAAAGAAGCAGAAAGGAGAAAGGCACGAGTTTAAGGGGAGGGGAAAAAAAGAAAAAAAAAATATTTTTTTTTCTTTCTTCAACATGTACTTGGTGAGGAAATTAGGTCATCCTAAGTGAAGCAATTGCTGGGAACAAATCATCATCATAATTGGATCCTTAAAAGTGTGTAAAGGTGGCCGTTTTACACGCACAAACACGGCGACCAAAAACACACTTCAGCAGCAAGAAAGACAAAAGAGCTGCAAGGGGTTAAGACAGGATTTTGGCATAAATCAGAAAATGTTTGACAGGTTTATTGCTCTTTCAGGAGCCTCGTTTGGGACAGAAGCATGATAGAAGAACGTTACTCGTGGCAAATATAATTGTGGTCACGATCTTGCCATAAATCATGGCGTGGATGCATCACATTTGCCTGGTGGCAGCGTGAGGGGAAAAGATTCCAATGCATCAGCTGACCTGTGGGACGTCAGTCCACATTCTTTCATCCCACCACCTCGCCACCCCCCTCCACACCCACCCCAGGACATTCACAAGCAAGAAACATGCCAAATTGGATATTATGAAAGTGTACTTTAAATGCATCTATTTTTTTATCACCTTACTCATGTAGTCTAATTTTCAGGAGAGACCTGTTTTACATATCCACACTCAAAAAAGAGCATGACAAAACATACAAATTCATTAAAATCCTCCTACTTATCTTGACCAGCTTGAACTAGAATAAAAAAAAGACTAAATTAATAAAACATTAAGAGCTTCTTTCACTGACCTTAATATATGTTTAATATCCTTTGCTTAAATTAATCTGCATGATTTCAGGTAATTTATTTCAAGGTATAAGGAGCGTTATAAAAAAATACCACTTTACCAAATTCTGTGCAAACTGAAGGAACAGCTAAAGCAGTGGTTCTTAACCTTTTTTGAGGTACCGAACCCCCCCAGCTTCATATGCGCATTCACCGAATTCTGATTTAGTAATGTAATTATATTAGCTGCGTTACCACCCCCACGCCACTAGAGGCAGTAGCAACCCCGAAAAGATGCCACTAAGGAGCAGGTAAAAAAAAAAATGCTGAGAGTGGAACTCCTTTAATCAGTGCTCCTCTGAAGCTCTGATTGGCTCAGCAATGTAACGTGATCCTCTGCAGCAAATGATGGAAAAGCGGGGCGTCATCACGACTTTACACAAGTGTGTCTTTATTTCCGTGGCAGAGGCTCCGCCGAACCCCTGAGACCGACTCACCGAACCCTGGGGTTCGATCGAACCCAGGTTAAGAACCACTGAGCTAAAGTAATACGATATTGTGATCAGAGGCTGTTTTATTAATTGACATATCCTATTTTTCTAAAAAATAAATAAATAAATAAATAAAGTTTATATTATCAATATATGACTTGAAAGATTTGTATTGATTGAAAATGCCAGACACAAATTGCAAATTATTTTACCTGTCTGCAATAGCTATCAGTAATAAGCACCAATGTGAGATGGAAAACATGTGACCAAGTTGTGTCAAAGACAGACAGCAGATGATTAAAAACTATGGCAACTGTGTTTGTATGACGGTGTCATCAGTATGGAGATGTAACACCTGCATTTTGTTCCAACTTCTTAATATAAATTGCAAAGACTGTAGGACTTAATACAGAGCCTGGAGGCACACCTTTTGTGACATCAAGATAACAAGAGGAGCAATTGTGGAGTTTTTAACACACAGCATTATTCCACCAGGAAAACTGTCTGAAAACTAGCAAACAGTTTGGTCTGAACAGCCAATGTCACAAAGTCTAGACATTGGCTGTCAAAAAATACTTTTGACAACTCTGCAAAAACCGCAGCATGGTACTTCTACTAAATCATTTAAAACTTAATTTAAAGTATTCCATACGTACTTGTTGTAAATTTGCATCAAAAACGAAACTTTCCATCATGTTTATTTTGCTGCTAAACCTAACATTTAGCCGTAGCTGTGTTACATGGTGTGGTAAAGATTGCACACCTAACCTCCTAACCTCAGTTTTTCCTCCAACATTTCCCAAGACAACTTCCACTCATTATTATTATTATTTTTTTTCCAACAGCTACATTCACTAAAACATTGCACATGCAGACATGCAGGGTGTCCCATACATATAACATGGGTTGAATAAATCTCCATAAAGCATCTGCATTCTCTGATACTGCTGGTATCCAGTGGAACAGCATCAACAGCTGGGCGAAGGCCCGGAGAAGAACGAGGCGAGCCAAGCAGTAATTGCCATGAGCCGTGTCACTTATCAAAATAATTGACAGTGTTTTCAAAAAAAAAAAAAAAAAAAAAAAAAAAACTGTGGGAAGGGACTGTTTATCCAGGTGATCCCAACCCAGAGGATTGGTAAAGAGAGGTCTGGTTTTGTCACGGTTTGTTCCTGCAAGCAATGTTCTGGTTCTGTGGGTGTGATTTTATTTTTAGTGAACTGAACATTTTTTTTATTTTTTATTTTTTTATAAAACAACAACAAACGCTGTAATTTTTGAAGCTTTTTTGCCAAATCATTCAGTCGATAATTTCATGTGATTTGTCAAAAACATTGCCTTTGAAAAGAAATCACACCTCTTGAGCTTTTTCAAATTCTGTCACATCTTCAATTAACAGCTTTTCTATATTTGTTTGCTTTTTAAGGGATATAAACAACACAGGAGGAAGATGAATGGTTTTCAAAAGAAAAACAAAAAGGTTTGTTGTATCGATTTGTACTCACAACCCTTAGCTCTGATATGAAACATTAGCTATTGCACCAGCAAAAGAATTTGGTGACTGGATAACTATCAGTCATACATTTAAGAGTGATAAGACAAAACGCACTGTTGAAGAAAAGAAAGACATAAGGAGTCTGTTTCTTGTTTCCTGTGAGCCATGCACTGCAAACATGTGGAAATGTGCTCTGGTCAGGTGGCCGATTACGCTTGAATTTTAGATGAAAATGTGACATTAGATTGGAGCAGAGATTCACCTTCTAGCAAAACAATCCTAAATGTACCAATCAGGGCAACAATGGATCGAAGCATACTTTTTTTTTGTTGCAATGACCCAGTCAAATCACGTGGCTAAGTACAATACGGAGTCTCACCAAGTCTTGAAAACTGGTGTTATAACATACAATACATTCAGTCTGACTGAGACTGCAAAGAATGGGCAGATATTTATGTAGATGTAGAAAACTAAAACAGATTTTACTAAACAAGACCTGCTGCTGTAACTGCAGCAGATGTTGGTCCCACAGAAGTTTAATTCAGGGGGATTGAATGTGAATGCATCCCTCATAGTTTCCAGATAATTATTTGTAGACAATTTTTTTCAAACCATTATTTTCCATCCTATTCACAACCAGACACCACTCCATGTTGGTCTACCTCATAAAGTCGCCTCTCCAGCCTCTCGGTGTGAGTAGTGCAGATAAATGTGAGCCAAAAGGGTATGAAAATGTTTTCAAGGCACTGTCTTTTGTGGAAATGTCAACTCCTTGGGAGATATCCTGACTTTATGCCTTTTAAATTTCTCTTTTATAACAATTCTTATTCCCTTTTTTTATTGTTTAATGTTCTCTTCTCTTTTTTTTTACTTGTTCTGCTAAGAAATTGTGTAGTTTCCCCCTAAGTGTTGTTATTTTCCATCAATTATAAAACAGAACTTTAAAACTCGCATGATAATCAAATATCATTTGTTAGAGTGTAAAACTGTCAAGTCCCCCACAGGCCTCTCTCTGGATCACACCACAGTCAGACTGATTGACAGGACTTTGCTGATTGTGGACCCTCCTTCCCAGCCTCTCCTCCTCTCTCTCCTCTCCTTCTCCCACTCAATCGCAAGGCTGCGCTCAACGACTCGACACCGCCAACAGGGATGCAGCGAGGGCGCAGCGCAGCCTGAAAATGGCACCACCACGCGTCCCGTGGATCTATCCATCCCTTCCCCTGCTGTCCTCCCTTCTCCTCGTTTTCCACGCGTCTCCGCCGAGCACGGCCTTACGGAATTACCCGGAGAATGAAGGTGGGTGTGCGAGGCTTCGGGAAGGAGTTGAGTGGGGATGACTTGGGTGTTCGCGCGCCGTGTCGGCGGCGGATGGGAAGCCCCGTAATCCCGGCGGTCCCTCTTCCCGGGGAAGGAGCGGAGCGGAGCGCTGCGCGGCGCGGCGGCACAGACTCCCGTTAAGTGCTCGTCTCGGTTATAAATCATGCATTGAGAGAAGCGGGGAGTGTGTTCGTCACGTTTCTCTTGCCCGAGCATGCTGACATTAAATTTGTATTGTATGTACAGTGAGAGACAGCTAGAGATGACTGGAGACATTTCACTTTCTGACACCGAGAAAGGATTTTTTTCTCTCTCTCTCTCTCTCTCTCTTTTTAACGTTACAAATCTTCCCCCGACTTAACTTAATCATGATTATTCCAAACAACATTGACATATCTGCCAAAACATTTCTTAATTATTGATATCTTCATTTTTAAATACAGATAAATAGTGATTTTCGTTTTCTTTTTTTCTTCTTTTGCTTCTCTTGCCTCAGTCTGCAAATGAGGAGCAGCAATTACATTAAATTTGTCACACGCTGCTGCTGAGCCTCTCCGGGTTATTGTATTAACATCGATGCTCAGCCTGAAATTAGCCAATACATTTACTCTCTAACTACTCTTGACTGCTTGTTGGAATGAAACATGGGAGCTGGGCTGTCTTCACGGGAAGCTGAACTAAATCCAGAAGTTATTTTCCTACCCCCCACCCAACCACCAAAAAAAAAAAAAAAAAAAAAAAAAAACGTGACCCAAGTCTGTCAGTGAAGCTGCTTTCTTTTTTTTTTTCCTTTTTTTTTTCTGGGTGACTTGATGGAAACTGGAAGAGACAGTCTGACTGAAGATGATACAGCTGTGACTTGTCACTCTGTGAATCTTTTCATTTGATATTCTCTGAAATCTCCAGTTACTCTTGATCTGATTGCTCAACAAAGCGCTCCATCCCTGTGATACTTTCTTTTCCCAACCACACAGAAAACATAAACTCCAGGCTCGCTCACAGATAGATGTCACAGTCAAGTGACTCACGTTGCACAGCGGAAGGTGTAATGGGACCTCCTGTCTCTGCCTGAGTTAACTGTATAAGATGTTTGTACATACGTTGTGCTGAACATATGTCACAGCCCGGACTCAGGAGGATGTGAAGGTACGGAGGAGGAGGAAGGCGAGGAGGAGGAGGAGGAGGATGATACAACACGTGAAGGAGACTCTAAAACACTGCTGAAATATTAATTGAGACGAGCATGTATGATGAAACCAACTGGAAGCCAAAGGAAACTCCTGTTGATTTAGATAACAGCATTAAGCCATGTGTTTTGGTCTGTGTAGGCGTGGGCTTATTAAAGGTGACAGGGTTTGAAAATTCAGTTTCAGAATTGCCCGTGTTTTGTTTTTTTCTGTCCAAAGGTTTAAATGGTTATAGTTTTTCTCAGGTTTAATGGAGTGCAGGGTAATGGAGGATGGGTCCTCATGGCAAATCAAGGTGGTGGCAGCATCATGGCGTGGAGGAGGCTTTTCCTTTAGCAAAACTACAAGTGATACAAAGAAGTTCATTCTTCTGGACAGATATATTAACGATATACGGAGCATAAATGCATATAACATCTTTACAAAAACTGCACACAAGCATCATGGTATCATGCCTTGGAGATCATTTGCACACCCTGATATTTCAGTGATGACTGGAATTCAATACATTGTGCAGGTCTAGTTGCCAAGTTATGAGCATCATGTTTGTTAGGCAGTGGACAGCTGGCTGGCTACTGGAGCAGGTAGCCCAACTAATTAACAAGCTAATTGAGGTTCATAGCGTTTGGTGTTATTCTGTGGAGACCAGAATGGCCAAAAGGTATTAGGTTTCTGCACATCAAGCACTTAAGAACTAGAGGAGTGGATTTTTATGTAAGGGGCAGTATTATGTATTTTCCATCCACGTAGTGCCATTGTGTAGCACAGTCAAGTAACTGTATTACTTAAGGTTATAAAAATGCTGCGTATGTCAAATACAACTTAGAAATGTGATGCGTTAAAAGTGGCCTCCGCCTCTTTAAGAAACTTCTGCTTTTTCCGACATTCTGCCTTCAGCACGTCTTCACAGCAGTGCTTCTCATTATGCCATTCACACCCGTTACTAGGAGCGTCGGACTGAGAAGTAGTTCTATGCTGAGTTCAGCAGATGCGCAGTTCCACCTGGTGGTTTGCTAATTGCTGCTGCTGCCACTTGTCTGGAGGGGCACAGTGAGGGAGGCGGGGGGGAGAAGGGGGGGTGATCTGTGAGGCAGAGGCTCCAAGGAGGAGCTGCGTGGAAACAGGCGGCGCTTTGGGTGAGCAAACGTTTAGGCACTCCTGAGTGGTTGCCACGGGAGATTCAATGGTTTCTCAAACATCCCTGATTGAATCAAAGGAACATGCCAGGTATGCTTTTGATGAGAGAATAATATAATACATGAAGCTAAAAAAAAAAAAAGAGTTGATTTCACACAATACCACACTTTGAATTACTTTTTTTTAAAAGGCTACGTATCAGTATCAAAATAACTTTAAATAAATATATAACCTTGATATGACTAATAATAAATATATCAGCTTAAGTCTGCACTTCTGCTTTTCTGTTTTAAATGAAAACAGTTAGTTAGAGCCATACATTTTCTGTTAAAAGTTTTATGTTGATGCAATTTGACGTTAGTGTTTTTGCCCAGGAGTATCATACAGTGTGAAACCCAGCTCCTGATTTGGTCTGTGTGCGGTTCATGTTTCAGAATGACACATTTTGAGGTCGCTGATAGGTTGAAGTTGCTTCACATTTTTGAAACGTTTATCAAATGATGCAAGCTGGAGAATATATATATATATATATATATATATATATATATATATATATATATCAGTGTTTATCTGTTTGTGGTGTATTTGATCAGCTCATGAGCTAAATTGCACCTTAAATCCCATAGCTCGTCTTGTGTTTGCAGAAGTGCTAGTGAAGCGAGCAATCATTTGGTCCAGTGGGAGAATAATTCAATAAAGCACATTTTGGCTTCACTGTCTGGCCTCCCAGTTATTGCTGTGGCCACACCTTTATACCTTTTACCTCTCTCTCTCTGTGTGTGTGTATGTTTCACACTCATTCCTCTCAGTGTTCGTTGTATTCCAGCGAATCCTCCTTTTGAGCTCCTCTACTGGCAAAATAGGGTTATAAGAAATGAGAAAGAAAAACATACTCTCTCTGACTGAGTTGATAGCAGGAGCTCTATCAGAAAACTGTAGGGGTTTTAAGAGCTTCCTGTAGTACCAAACATTGATCTGGTCCAAAACTGTTGACATTTACAAGGACGCTTAAAGCGGAAGGTGGATTTGTTGCGACAGAATTGTTCCTCTGTAGGTACCACGGCTCACGGGAAGGGATCATTTCAGACGCTGAGAGAGGGAGTGATTTACAGAAGGTCTTAGTTATGAATGTTAAAAAGAAGAGGACATGATGACCCTGTGGCGCACCAGCAGAGGGAGCCCTAAACACCCTCCATCCGGACCCTGAGGGCTTACTGATGTAATTGGAGAGAGGATGCTCACAGGTCTTCCTTTTTTTTTCTAGGAGTGTCCTCATCTCTGGGTCCTCTTTACTTCAGCCTATAGCGTGTTATTCTCTGGCAGTTTTGTTGCTTTTGTGCAGAATCATGTTCTTTTTTTTGCTTCATTTAACTACTAAGCCCTAGACTCTAAGAAGGAGTTTGATTTCCTCTCGTGCAACTGAGCACTGATGACTGTACACTAATTAAAAGCAAATGAATAATTTAACTGCTTATTTTGGATGTGCAAACATGAAACTGAATTAAAGAAAAGGAGGGTGGAGAAAAACGGCACAACACTTAAAAAAAATGTTAGTCGCAATTTGGCAAAATACAGCTTTTCATTGAACTGGCCTCAGGGTGTGCAGGGAAATTGCTTTATTGCCTCTCAGGGTCAACATGAGGGTGAGCAGTTTTAGTGCAAAGGCAAGCATGCTTTATGTTAAGCCTCCCCTCGATTTTAGTCACACACACACACACACACACGCACACACACACACACACACACGTACACACTCCCGCTGCGATTCACACAAGTTCCTGACTTAGGTATAATGTTGGGTCAAAGGTCTCATCTGCTTTAATTGCTTCAATCTATAACGGTTGCTTGTAGTTATCGGCAGAGCCATACCTCAGTGCGCGTGTGTGCGTTCGTGTGAGTGAGGCCGAGAGATGGCTCTGCTCCCATGTAACAGCCGTGACCTTGGACCAAACAGGATATAGATCTCCCCTCTCATCAGAGAGCAGCAGACTGGAGCAGCAAGCATGAGCATCCTCTCTTTTTTTTATATAACTTCTGCTCCAATTTCTCTCTAATCCCTTTTTTTTATAACTGCTCTTCTTTGTTTTCTGTTTTCAGCCCTCCCTTGTGCCCTCCATTTCTTACCTTCTAGTTGCTTTCATTCTGTTTGGTTGCCTTGCTACATTTATTGTGACTTTGGATGAGCAGTTGGGCAGAGCTGACACATGGTGCAGCTTCTGTAATGAGGCTAATTGGTGTACTTAGAGATACACCAATCAACATTGTAGCCAGTTTCTGATAATGTAGATACACTTTTCTTAACTCTTACAATTTTTCTGTACCACTAGTAAGGAAAATAGCTATTTATTTATATTTCTTTATAGTGTCTAGAAGTTGCAAGATAACATCGCCACTTATTTGTATAATTGGTCATCACCATTTCACGCTAACGAGAAGGTGAAGAAGAGTGCACAGTCCTGTTGTTGCTAACACTGTTGCCTTCAATCAACAGCATCTTGGGATAAATTCAAGCCTGAAACATTTCTGCATGAAGTTTGCATGTTCTCCCCTTGCATGCATATTCTCTCTCTTTGGATACTTTTAGTTTCTCTTTGGCCTCTCTAAGTTTTCCCAAGAATAAGTGTATGCTTGCTCTCTTTGTTGCCCCTGTGATGGAAAGAAAAAAGCTATACATTTGTGGAAGTTGCTTTCTTGAGAAATAGTTGTTGGAAGTCTAAATGCTTCCTCAAAGTTTTCCAGTACGATTCTCAATCGCTCTTGCTTTCTCTGAACCTAAATGAGCTGCAGATGCTTTGACCTACAGTTTTCTTTTAAATAGCTTCTTGCACCCCGGTGCATTTTTCATCTCTTAATTTATTTTTAAACATCTCACTCAAACTGAAATCCACTAGCTCTGAGTGTTCCCTACTTGGCAATAGTGTCCATACTGAAGAGTGTTGTTTTTGCATGACCTGGCAATAGTTTGGATAGTGCTTCAACTGATCAGCTATTGATGTTACTCTTGAGTTTCTCATTGTTCAACTGATCCTAGGCAACTATTGAAACCACTTTGCTTCTCTGCACAAGCCCAAAAACACATCCAGATGGATGTCTGTTCATAGGACACACATAAAGTCGGCATGGCGACTTTATGAGACCCAAGCACCACCTCGTATTCATGAGAACGGAGGATGTGCAACGGATAAATTTTATTACCTGAGACAAAACTGAATGCACCGACGAGTGTAGGTTAACACGAGACCAAAGCGGAACAACGCAGAAACAAAAGTGAGTCTGACATTTAAAGGACCAACACACAGACGGACAAGAATCTAAAGGACACAGTAACCATGGGAAGCTTGCTAGCACGTAAACCGAATCCTGGTGTGCAGGAAGCAGAGAGTTAGACCAACTGGAGGCTCTGGAAGTCAAGCAAGGACACAAACAAAGAACCGTAGAAACCAAAACTAATGAAAAACAAAACACAGACAAGACAAGTAAATGAAAACAAGACGGGAAGAAGATAAAAATCAAAAAAACAGCACAAACCCCCACAAACCGCAGAATCAAGGCACACATGCATAACTACACCCACTCATCCTGTTTCAATGTATGGCTGGGGGGCAGTTAGGTGGTCAGAGAACAGTGTCACATAGTCCGGGGGCTGACTGATAGATGGGGTTATAAATATGAGCCGGTGACAGAAAATGATTCTGCCACGAGGGCTTCGCCTCATCATGGATTCATTGTGCGTTTGGGAGCGTGTGTGTGCATGCGTGCGTGCGTGCGTGCGTGTGTGTGTGCGCGCTTCTGGGCGGTACAGTGTGGAGCTGAGGGGACACAAATCAAACGAGAGAAGGACAAGAAGAACAAAGACTGACAGGTAGCCCAAGATAAAATAAACAGCTCAGCTTCCATACTTAGCCTCCGTGTTTGTCGTGCTGGGCACAAGTTTTTTTTTTCACCGCGGTGGTTTGAATGCGAGGATGCGTAAGCATCCGTAGCGCCGGCATACTTGGTAAACGTTTCCTGGTAATGCTTTATATGACATTACCATCAAATATATTCTTTAATCCAGACAACAAAGCACAAAACATAATCAACTCATTGAATTAACACATCAAATAGCTCCTTGTGGTTTTATGTGCGGTTTATGGTGTTCAAACTCGTTGTTGCTGTGAAATAACGGGACCGAATTTGGTTCGGCACATAAAACACTCCCCATAAAACGTATATTGTAAAGATGCAACAAGTCACGCTCATTAGGACAGATTGAGGCGGCAGAGTAGCAGTTGAACTGTGTTTTAATGCTAATGAAGGGGGTAGTACCAGATTTCCTTTCAGGAACTGGAATATAGCAACCAACTTGACTGGTTCATGTGTCGTTGCAAACGACAAACAAGCTTTTAAATGTATTCTCCATGTTTATGCAGGCCTTAGCTACTATTCAGAGCCATTTGGGTCGTTCAGAAGGGAGCTCAAAAAGTGAACGGCTCAGGATTTCGATTTGTCTGGTCATTTACCATATATAAGCTGTTTTTTTCGTCACTTCTCTGAGATAGATTAATTTTTCCAGATTAAGAGGAAACGTGTACTAAACCTTTGTTTCTTAACCTGTAAAGTAAATCTCTTTTGGCCACCTTATTAAAAGCATGAAATGTGATGTAGTGAGTAAGTGAACATTTAGAATTTAGCGACTATCTTACAAACATAGGAATAGAAAGTTCCCATGGCTGTGACTACAGTCATAAGAAAAGTGCACCCAGTGACTCATTAGTCCGTAACCGCCTTCATCTTGATGGTGTTGTTTTCCATTTAACTTCATCAGTTTCTTACAGTGTTGTGGTGGGCATTTTACCCACATCTCATTACAGAATTGCTTTATTTAAATCCTTGAGGTTTGTGGGTGTTTGTTTATGCATAGCTATCATAAAGTCCCAACCTCAGCTTTTCAATAGGCTGAGATCTGGGGCGACCCCAGTTGGCTTTTTTTTTTTTGCTTTTCATTCATGTCATTGTAGATTTACGGTTATGTTTTTGTTCCTTTCCATGACTCACAATCTAGCCCACATCATCACTCCTACCTCACCATGCTGCACAGCTGTTATGAGCTGTTTGTGCTGATATGCCGCACATGCTTGGTTTTGGCTTTGTGTGGAGATGTGCGTTGTGGCCAAGCATCTCCACTTTGGTAATCTGGCCAAAGGACACTGTTCCAAAAACTTTTGGTTCATTTTGATGCAAACCTAAATGACGCTGTCATGATATTTTCAGAGAGAAGATAACTCGTATAATAATTAACAGGTAGTGACTACAGTGCCAGTCGTAATGTGTTTTTTCCAGCCAATGTTTCAGACTGTCTTTACTTCAAATCTGTGTTCTTATTCAATCATTTTCTGCGTGAAATGTTTGCTGTTGTTGGAACACAGTTGGTCAGAAGGACCTTTTCATGTAAAAAAAAAAAAAAGCTATTTCATTGAATTAAATAGTGAATCGTTTTAGCTTCAACTTAAAGTACCACTTCAGTTCTCACAGTAAGGGGGCTCGTGTATGTCTCGACAGTTTGTAAGGTTGAATGATTCCTGTAGGATGCAGAGTTCATTAATGTCAGAGAAACCCTTCTGTCATTTTCTGGTGTCTGATGGCTGTGCTGAGGTTTGGGTGTAAGTGGGTTCCCACCTCTTCACCATCAGCACGTGTACTGACCCCTTCCGCCTCTCTCTGAACAAGCCCTTAACTGCTACTCCAATCACTGATCAGTGGGCCTTGACCACTGTCAAGCTTGTCCTCCTCTCTTTCTTTTCCCCCCTCGCTCCCTCTCCACCTAGCCCTGTACATTTTAGCTTGAATCAAATGTTGTTTACTTCCTTCTTTCCCATCCTTCTGTTATTCTCATGTTTGTTCTGCAGGCTTGTTTTGTGCTGCGCCTGTAAATGATGGCGTAGCCTTCAGCTTCGGATTTAGGTTTTAGGTTTAGATTTTATCATTTAATTACAATCGAAAATGGTTTTGTGATCTGAAAACTTCATTTATTTGCATTTAATTTATTAACAGTTTTATCAAACACCATATAATCAACTCACGTTAGTCAGAACTTTAGCAAGCATTTAATTATTTACATGTATTTAGTATTTTATTTCTATTTATTGTGTTACACATGCATGCTCTGCATGAGAAAATACTGTATCTCCACAAAATAGTTGGTTGATGGAACAATCGACTGATTGGTTCAAAATGCCCATCCATGATTAATGTATTAAGTAAACTGGAGTTTCGCAATAAAACCTCTCACCTGCCCTGCCAGTTAATATTATGGAGACATTTATTGCATGCTAATCTTTACTATAAAGAACAACACGGTTTAAATTTAAAGGTCCTTCACACGCAGGTGACGAGAAGTCGCTTCTGCTCGTGATAAATAAATAAATTAATTCATTAAATAAATGATATCATATTCATTAGCTATTCAGAAAGAGTAGAAAACATTATTTTGAATGTTGTTTAATGAAGTTCTTAAAGCAAAATCGAAATCTGCTAAAATCATTTTCGGAAGGTCTTAACCAGAAATTCCTAATTACCCACAAACCTTTGATCGACACCTCTTAAAAGTATAAATGTTACCTCTTATATTTGCATGCTTTTCTATAATCGCTACCTATGAGATGAGGTGCAGGTCACAGGGTCTCATCATTTTTGAACTGATGTGAGCATCCACAACAGAAGCCGGCCTAAGCACACTTTTATGTGTCATGTGATTTCTTCTTTGCCTCCAACGCTGCAGCCAACGCCAGAGACTCCAGGCCAATTTACCCTCCTGTGACCAACCACTGTGTGACAGCTCTCTGTGCCTGTGTGTGCGCGAGTGTGAGCGTGTATGCTCTTTCTGTCAGACGGAATGTCTCGAGACAGAGAACAAAAAAGGTCAAGAAGAGCAGAAAAGAAAAAAAAATGCACATTTGAAGTAAACGACATTAGAGGCATTCCTAAACCATTAGCTCTGAATTACCTACGCCACCTCTTATTCTCTTGCTCTCGGCTCTCAATAGCTGTTTAATTCAGCTGAGCAGAGCGTTCCACAGCGTCTGGTTTGTACAGCATCTTGTTTCTGAATCCTCGTGTGCTTTGTTTTGTGCGCTTGATGAGTCGTGGACGTACCGAGGGAAGAAGCTTATTAAGGAAAAAAAAAAAAAAAAAAAATGAGTCGTGGACGTACCGAGGGAAGAAGCTTATTAAGGAAAAAAAAAACAAAAAAACAAGTGTCTGGATCTGACTGGGTGTCAGAGTTCAACATTGTAAGCATTCAACAAGCATGCACAGGCGAACTGAAGACCCAACCCCTCCCGCCTCCCGGCCTCCCCACATACTCCGGAGCCTCTTCAAGCGACAAACTAGTGCAGTGCTCCTGTCATTGTCTGTAAGAATATCCTCCTTTCAGTCCCTGCTAGCGCTGTCAGCAGCACAGGCTAATATGCCTTCTGCTGCAGTGGAGCTCCAATGGTGCAAGCTTTTCATGTGAGAAATATTCCAGAGTTTTTACTTTTGCAGATCTGAAATGAATAAAGTGAAGGTTGGCAAAAAATGTAGACGGCCACATCCCTGTTAATTCTACTGTACCCTTTACATCCTTCAAGCCAGCTGTCTGGAGTACTTTAACATCACTTCATGATGTTAAAACAAATGTGATTTGGGCAAAGACAGGAGCATATAAACAGGGTGGGTGGATGAGGGAGTTCTTTGTGGATGTGGTTTGGCCCGGAGCGTCCCACAGATGTTTGGTCAGATTAGAATCTGTAATGTTTGGAACTGAGTTAAATGCCCAAAGTTCTATTTCGTGTTCCCAAGAAGTTTTCTTTTTTTCTTTTCTTTTCTTTTTTTTGGGGGGGCGGGCAGCGGTACATTTTCCTGGTGATGCTCTTTTGTAATTTGATGAGAGTTGTCTGTAAAAGTACCATTCTTTGAAAGTAAGGATGTTTAATGTGCCCCAGATAATTACATTTTCAGTCAGTCAAGTCCTCCACTAAACTCTTGCTTGTGAACTATGTTGGTGTACTGTCTGTCATTTAAAGTCAGGCACACTACAAAAAAGGAATGTGTCTAGATTTTGCAATTCTCTAAAATCAGGGTGTATTGTTGTATGTGCAGCTGGGAAAACTGTAAATGTGCTGATTAACCCTGTGCTGAGACACTATGCTAAATCTATCCTTCAGAATCTTTTGTTTATAAAATGGAAATTGGGACACAGTCATAATAATTATGTTCATTATGTTATACCAATGCAGTGTATACTGTCACTGTACTGCCCTCCTGATTATTGATCTTATAGGCATATACATTGTGATGATTGTGTTTACTTTAAAGAGGTATTGGTTTGGTGGTTTCCATGACCTTACAACTCAGAATATTAGGGAACATAAACTCCTGATTCAGAAATGCCTTTCTGAAAGTGCTGAATGATTCTCTGCAGACTATTGCAAATGACACAGCTTGACTGGTGCTATTTTTACCTGTTAGCTGGCTAGCACTGTTTTAATGCTTATAATATGTCCCATTCATTTCGCTTTATATGTAGTTGAAATATTCTCACATCTAGTGTCTCTCTGTTTGCATCCATTTGTTTTTTTTTAACCACATTAATAACAGTCAATGATTTACACACGTAAGCAGTTGTCAGAGACATGAATGCATTTTTTTTAGATTTTATATACCTGAAAGAAATTACTTTTTATTCAGTCTTCTGATGTAATCTACCATCTGCTGTGAAGTAATTTATCTGAAAACAGGAGCCGATTGTTGAACCAGATGTTTGCAAGTGTGATCTTGCCATTTAAGGGAAAAAAATTAAGGTAATATTCTGTCTAAACAGAGCTTTTATCTTCTGCTCTGATGTTGTAAGTCAGCCAGCTATGATTCAGAAACCATCATTTATGCATGCAAGGTTAAACCTAATTGAATTTTCCTCAGCAGAATCAGCTTTCATGCTCAGTAATCTGCACCCGTCTAACAGTTAAGTAAATAGATGTAATATTTCCCTGCACGATTCTTATAATAATTGATTTTAATTTTCCTAATTTAGTCCAGGCCAAATTAAAATGAATTCAACTTTTTTTCTTTATAGAGTTTTACAAAAATCACAGAGAATAGATAGTGGGAAAGCTATGAAAAATGTGGTGAATCAAAGCAGAAGCAGGATTAGACTTTAATTTTTGCCAATTAAATTATTCATACACAGAATTAGTTTGCAAAAGGCTCAAAGTTATTTTTTTTTCTTTTCTCTGAAATCAATCTGGATTCTGTTTTCTTGCAAAAGAAGCGGTTTGGAAATGAAATGAGTATCATTATTGCAAAAAAAGAAAACTTCCCACATACTTAAAAAGCCAGTCATAATTCCAATAAAAAAATTCTGGATATATAAAAATTCACTTAATGAAATATGAAGAGAACAAATGTCTTGAATACATCTTTTCAAAAATGGGACTTAAAATGCTTGATGAAGACTATGGAATAGTAAAGATTCTGACTGGCAAATATCCATTTGTAGCCGCTTTCTCTGCATGTTATTTTACTGTAACACATTTCCAGCATGCTGAGATTTTATAAAACTTACTCGAAAATGTTCATTTCTTTGTCAAAGGGCGGAGGGGGAAAAAAATTGTTTATTTTGACAAAAACATCACATATAGTAAAAGTCATCTTGAGATTGGAGGGATATGCTGCAGCGCCCGGCTTCAATAAGAGTAGATGAAGAAAAGATGAGAGTGTGCACAGTGAAAGAGCTCAAGGACTGATTGAGAGCCTCTGGTGGTTTGTGGATGAGTGGAGAGCAGTCTGATGAAAAGACAGCAAGTGTAGCTGTCTTGGTAGGATGCCCATTTATTCCTAAAGTTCAGAGCTCAAGTCCTCCCACTCCTTCATCCTGCTCTCCATCCGCTCATTTGTTGCCCTGACAACACTAGCGCCTGTTGAACTGCATGCTCACTGGAGAGGAGGAAGGGGGGAAAGGTCTGCGTGTGTGTCGTGGGAATATTCGGAGACATTAAAAGTGTATCTGTCTACTGGTACAGTTACTCAGCAGAGTTTAGGTGCTGATAGAGATGTGGAATTGTGTGGCAGAAATGGTGCAAATAAGATCAAAACAAAACAAAACTATAAAGTAGCTAAATTCCATGAAAGCAGACAAAGGCCATGGTGATTTTGAAGTGTTTTATTACCCGATATCAGATCAGGATTTCAAATCATTGAACTACAGTTGAGTAAGGGATTTGTTTGTCGATATAGATTTCCTGGAGATTGCTCCGCAGGTTGACATTAATTGGTGTTATTATTGCCAATCATGGTGTTAGTTCCAGTGACTGCATAATTAGACTTTCAGTGCGTGTGTGTCTGTCTGTGGATATATACACGCCACAAACAATACCAGTCCACCTGGCACCAACAAACATGGCATGTTTCAAGCTTTTAATATCACTAGCTTCCCCATTTTGACAACAAAAAAAATCTACTGCTTTTGTTAAGTTTAGGACATAAAATATTATATATGGGAATCGACGTTTGTTAGAGGAAATCTAGATTCTTTAATAACATGGAAATAGCAATGACATTCAGTGAATAATGAAAATTATAGAAGAAGCAAAACGTGGCAAGGAAAATGTTTGATGTTAACAGCCTTGTTGTCTTGGATTGTGTTCATTTGCAGTGAATTTCTTTAAATAGAAATTGAACAGGTGCATGTCAAATTATTACCAAAGCACAACTTTTGTGTTTTTTACAAACATGAGACTCTGTGGAAGTGAAATCCACAAGTTTTGCTGTTTATTTGAAAAAAAAAAAAAAGCATAAATATGAACATCAGGCTCTATACTAATGGAAATAATTACACTCATGCTATTTGCAAAACACCCACTACTGTGTTGAAGTTTATCTCAAAATGAATGATCAGCAACTCGTTTACATTTCCTTTTAAATTTTTCTGTTTGCAGAAGATTTTCACTGCAGGACCTTGATTACTCGGAGCTCTGATTAGCATTTTCTTGAAGAAAACCCCCCCCAAAGTTTTATTAAAGAAGGAGAAACTCAATCAAAGAAAGACAAAAAAAAACTTTGCATAATGAACATAGTGGAACTTCTTTAAACTCTTACACTTTTAAATTTTTTAAAATGTTTTTGTGGCACCCTTTATTAATTAGTAGCTGGACAGAAAGAAGGGCAGGAAATGGTCCAGAGATGGGAATCGAACCGATGTCAACTCTCCCGCCGAGCCACCTGGTGACCCACATCTACCTGTTTTACGTTAACCGTCATGGATTTAAGCTGAAAAGATCTAATGAACTCATTATGTAGTCACTTATTGTGCTCACTGCCGAGGCTGTGCGGTGGTCTCATTGAGCGGTCTTTGTCTTTGTGGCCCTGGCACCGTCTTAAGGTGTGTGTTTGTCTTGTTTTGTGAGTGTGTGCTTGTGTGTGCGTGTGGCTGATTGTGTGTAAGCGTCCTGGCTCTTTTGTGTGCCAGTCTGGCTGTTGGCAGCTTTGTTTGATTTCTGGCGTGTGGATTGCAGCTTCTCGCGGCCCAGCTGAAGCCGTGGACGGCGTCCAACGAGAGAGAGAGAGAGGGACGAGAGACGTTGAGCAGAGAGAAAGAGGGAACAAGGAAAAATAAAACACAGGAGACACAGACACCCCAGAGAGAGGAAACGGCACTGAGAAGATAGAAAGAAAAAGAATAGACACAGAGGGAGATGAGGAGACAAAAAAGAAAAAGACACTTGGATGTTGAGGTTTCAGAATTTGAGAGCGTCGTCTGTAGAGGAATTTGTGATTCAAAGGTTCACACCGCCCACCCCCACTTTCTCCTCATCTTTCACTTCCAGAATGTAAACCTCACAGTTTGATGCTGAAAATCGATGAGACAGCTTGTCTCTCTGTAACCAAACAGCCTTCGCAGTAATCAGGTCACATGTGTATATCCACGGAGCTGAGCGTTTAGATCCTCTGGTAAGAGCCTGGGAAAGTGAAGGTAATGTTTGTCCATGACTCATGTTTTTTTTACCCTTATGCCATCGCAGAGCAGCAGCGTTCGAAAGAAGCTGCAGCGTGGGCGTAATAAGTCATATCTGGCTGCTAATCAAGCCGGGGATTTGATTTCACAAAACATGTCTTGGAGTGAGTGATTATGTTTTAGATTATTAAAAAGAGAACCATGGATTAGTTTTGTTGCAGATTTATGATGTAGCAGCATATATGCTGCTAACCTTTTCGCTGCCTAAGCTAACTAGACATTTAGGCTTATTGTTTGCCAAAGTCTCGCCTCTCCTCATGTAAACATTTGCCCATTTTTTTTCATAAATAGCTTCTTGCATCACCGTTCTTCTTCCTCTGACTTCATTTCTTCACACCTCCCTGTCAGAGATGACGGCGCAGCTTCGTCGCACTTGCTTAGTATTTAAAAAAAAGAGAAAATATTAGATTTTTGAGTGTCTTTTTGCTGAAAATAGTTTGATTCCGATATCGGTCTTATTGTTAGTGATTTTCACTGCTTCCACTTCTGCCCAGGTTTATAGTTTGTATTAAACCAATTCCCTATTCAACACATGGAACAAAGATGAAGTAATCAGATTACATGGCAATAGACAGCGAGATTTATGATTGTCAAACTTAAACACAATACAGGCTTTACATTTTTCTCACCTTCTGAACACGCAAATGCATACAGGACACACACAGGCTATTTGCATACTGGCTGTGTCAGCAGACTGGAAACCATAGGTTATACATTATTGATGAGTCTAGACATTGATTGCAACTAATAAGTGCTATTGACAATAAGTGTGAAGAGTGGAGAAAAAGTGTTTATGTGTAGCTTTATGTAAGGCTGCAGTTTGGCAAAGGGCTGCAAAATGGCTTTTGAATATGCAACGACATTAGTAGCAATTTAGATTAGCAAATGGCTCTAAGCTCTTTTTGGAAGCTTTGCACTTTGGTCGAAGGCGCAGGTTTGTTTATTATGTCCACAAACCAGTTTGGTGAGTAGGGGTCGCACGTCTTCACGTTTTAAGTCAAGGTCAACAGGTCAAGTTGACTTCGAAGAGTCGCTGTGTCAGTGTTTTTTTTCTATAAGAGTGCAAAGCTGCCAGGTTATCGTGCACATATAACTTGCGGCACAATATTTCGGTAGCATTTGCCAGGGTTTGCAGTTCCCGTTTTGTAATTTACCCCACCCAGTTCCTCATTTTTAATCTTCTTGGAAAAATCCGTTTTGTCACGCAATTGCAACTCGTCTACATGAACTGTAAAAAGTCGGTGCAGAGCGAAATATCGACTAGTCTAAAAATTGAGAAGGTGATGCTGCCCTTATTGGTGCATCAAAACAAATCTGTAATATGTTGAAGTTATACATTAACAACACGCTTTAGAAAGAGGTGAGTGTTTCTGGTATGAGCAATAAACATATTTGTGTGTGGAAGCACAACACACTGCTATACAGTAGATTTAAGCTATAAACTAAATGGTTGTTGTAGCAGGTGTTAAACTACACTGAACTATGACATGTATAAAAACACTTTGTGGATTTAAACCAACCCAGTTCTCTAAAGTCCAGGTAGCTGCCTTCCAGTAGTCTTTTGGAAATAACTTTGCTGCCTTCTAAGCAAGTAAAGTATTTCATCTGATTTGCACCGTTTAGCCCGACGCAGTGAACGGAGACATGAGAAAATCATAAATTAGTTTGTTTCAACCAGCCCAAATGTCGAAAAGAACAACATATTTACCAGCAGAGCCAGACAGCTGCGGAGAGTTGATGAATGGAAGATTTAAACAGGCTCAATCGCTTATCAAAACAGTTGTCAAAACAATGACTCTAGTTCATGTAAGTAGACTCGACACATCTAGTCTACGACGATCTTTTTTAAATGCAGTGTGATACATCGGATCCTGTTTTACATCAGAACAACAAGATGCACTTTGGCTGCACTGAGGAAAACTAGCATATATTGTAAATCAGTTGAAGTAAATGTTTTGTTTTGTTTTTTTTTAAAAAAAGGTAGTCTTAAACATCTTCGTTTCAAGAGCGTTGTAATCTGTGAAAGTGTTAAAACAGCATAATGACACCACACCGACGAGCCTTAATCTCTTTCCTTTCTATCCCTGATAGATGATTATACTGGGGAGTATGTAGCTCACCGCTCTCTTAAAATCATATATGATTACACTATTATGTCCTGTTTCACCATGGCACTCTAAAGCCCTGGACCTCTAGGAAAACACTCTAAAGAGTCTTTAGCTGCTCTAAATACACGCGCAGGCTGGAGGTCTACTCTGACCTTTCGCTGCACAGCACCTCTCCTCTCCTCTCCTCTGTCGGTCTCATCCCTCTCATTTAATCCATCGGCTCAGCTCCGCTGGGCAACGTCTCTGTCTGCTTCGTTATGCAATGCGTACAATTATATTGCTTGACTGCGATGTGCGAGCGCGCGTAGACACAGGCAGGAAGATTAGGTGAACTATCACACGCACAGAATTCACATACGCTCACATCTCCACAGCATGGCAGCCCACCCTGCTGTCATGGGGTGCTGGGTTGGGAGAAAAAAAAAAAAAAGGCTGTCTGATGAACAGCATGAAAACCAGAAGCAGAGAGGGACAGAAAGCAGAAAAAAAAAATAGTTACATACATCAGCAGTACAGGCACTTCTAATTCTCTAAGAGCACTTAGTCACATTCCCAAAAGTGTAATGCATTTAGATTATTGCTTCTCATAAAACGAAACATTTTCGTTTTAAATGTTTACTACCTTAAACTGCGCTAAATCTTTGGCTCACGAATTTGATCTGTGATCTGGGGGCTGAAGGTATTAACCTTAAGATTTTTAATAGAGAACATGCAACCTGGCAGAAAACACGGTGCGTTTGACAGAGGAAAAAGCTGAAGGAAAAGATGCGGCGGTCTCTGCAGATGGATGCTGATTAAATATTGATGGTCAGAGGTGCCGATTAGGACCTGAGTGAGTCGGTCCTGAATAAATCCCCTCACCTAAACGGGTAAGAACTAGTCGCATGTCCTGGCCTGGAACTTTCCTCGACAATTTGTCTAGGTTTTCATTGCGCCTCCTGCGGGTCTTTGTGGTGCTTTGTTGACTCTTTTTTTTTAAACTTTATTCACTGCTCATTCATTAGTCTCTTGAGCCTAGTTGCAGAGGATTTAACTAAAAAGTTTCTACGCGAGCTAAATGATTTACTTTGCTTTGAAAAACATTTTTGTACACTCAAGTATTTCAGAAAATCAATTTGAATAATAGGCCAAATTAATTTGGGTTAATACCAAATGCAGTGTTCACAGGAATATATCTTTATTTTAAAACTTTTTTTTATTTGCCCTTGGTCTTGCTGCTTTTGAGTTTCATTTTTTTCTGTCTAAATTCAAGAAATATGAGGGGGGAAAAGGAGTACAAGGTAAGCTCAGGGCTTTATCAATACATAACACAACGGAAACTTGTGGTAGGAATAGAGTCTCCTTGCTGCAAGGGTGAATAGATGCAGCAGAAAATCTCACTTTTATACACAAAAATCATGTCAGATTTTACGTGTGAAGGTTTCACTTCTCACTGAAATGTCATTCCAGAGCCACCATATGGAATAATAAACTAGTTAAGCTGTAACAAGATCTACTTTGGCCCTAAAAGTCACGTCAAGTTAATGCTACACTTGTAGAAGTTAAGAGTGAAGCCGATGGACTGATTATCAAAAGGCAGTCATCTGCTCTCTCCTTCATTTGACTCGTTAAAAATGAAAACAGTCACAGCTGCTCCTAATTATCTCACCTGCAAGAAGAAGGATTTTTTGGAGTCGGTGAATGTTGATTTGATAGGACACTTGGCAGACATTATGTGCTGACAAAGGAAAAAGAAGTAGTAAATGCCTGTGGCAAATTAATGCTTTTTTTTAAGTGCTAAACTTTATGCTCACAAACGACTGCTGGACTAATCTGGATGCTAGCTCCTGTGGAGTTGTCCTTCATAGGGTTGCTCCCCCTCTTGAAGCTACTAATTTGAGCATTTCATATCCATAGGGATCATCAGTACATGGTAGTAATTTTTTTTAGAAAAGCTCAACTCCAAAGACTTTCTCAGAAAATGCATTTTAAAATAATTAATGTGCTTTGAAAAATAATTGAAAGTCAATTTGTGACATAAATTTTTTTTTACACTTTGAAGATTTGCATCCTTTCTGGCTCTAAGACATGACATTACCTTTTTAAGTGGAAAAACAGTGTTTTGTCTTTGTGATGCTTTCTCATAGACTATATTTGTTTCCCCTTACATCTTTATTTTGAAGTTAAAATTACAAACCCAAACTGATTGTGATTCCAGTGTTAAAACGCTCCAAAGCAACACATTACGCATTGTATGACTCATGAGGACATTTTTAAGAGCATTTATGTGGTTGTTTTTAGTTTAACATAATGTTTGAAAGAAACACAAAATATCTAGTTGTTTTTTTCTTGGACATTAACTAATGTGTTTGCTTTTTTCCCCCCTCCCTTCTGTTGTTGCAGTTACTTTATTAGACTCCATGTCGGCACTGGCCGACCTCGGCTGGGAGGCTTACCCTAATGAAGGGGTGAGTATCTGCTCCACACGCGCGCACACACGCACACACACACACATACTATTTTTATGCTGGAGCTGCCACCAAAAGTATGACTGATTAAATCAAGCAGGTTGTTCTCTCCTTTTTGGGAAACAGGCATATGACGTTAGCAGTTCAACTGGGGAATATTTCAAAAAGCAAAGGGATCTTAGGCACCTGATGCTAAATTTGAGTGGTGGTGGTGGTGGGGGGGGGTTATGGATTATTTCTGCTGTGCTGAAAATACGTTTGCGTTGAAGCGTCGACACCTGGCGGTGCTGTAACTTTTGGGATGAGTTGAAGGGACCACTGTAAGTGTGTCAATATTCTTACATAAGAAAAGATGTGTGTGTACAGATTCCTGGTGCTCAAGTGCAACATGCAGGGGGAAGAGTGGCAGGGTGGGGATTGTTGCATAACTGGCCTTTTTCAGGTACAGGAACCAGGGAAGCCTAGAGTGCAGTCACCATGACTCAGAAAATGACAAGAAGAGGAGAGGAAAAGAGTAAGAACGCAGCGGGGGAAAGAATAAGGGCACATTCGATGGCCCGAAATCTGTATGTCACTGTAGCTTGCTGAATGGCTCAGAATTAATTCTATTTCCTCTCATCCGTCGCTTCCCCATTCAGCATCGGTGTGTTAAATTGCAGGATGCCACATGCAGTTTCATGGTCTTGTGCGGCTGAGAAACGACTAAAGCGAGCGAAGCCAAGCAATGTTGTTTTCCCAAGCAATCAAGTGTGTAAAGTTCTCCTAAGTGGAGTACTCCATTTGTTGGGTCATGTTGTGGATGTTTGTGTGTGCATTCGTTCAGAGCGGTTCAGTTTAGTTTGGGATACGTGTTACATTCAGGTGAGCGTTGGACTGATGGCGTCTGAACAAATAACTCTGAAAAATGAACTAATTGACTTAATTCTGAGCAAGTTTTCAACATTAGGGTCAATTTCTTCTCTAGGAACGCAATTTTCAGTGAGGAACTGTTTTCCCTAAAACAGATTCGGAAGAGTGCAATTTATGTTTAGGTTTCCCACTAACAAAAAAATACTACAACACTAACAACTGAAGTGGTTGAGGCTTTTTCAGTGGCCTTTTGTCCGAGTTCTCTGAAAGAGTTTTTGACAAGCTGTTCATGCGCTTGACGCAAAACGTTTCTTCCCTCAGGGTTACAGTTTTAATGAGTACTCACCTGACAGCATCTACCTAGCTACTTACATGGCAAGCTTGACTTTGATTAGAACTGCTGTGGTGTTTTACTTTATTAATATATTGTCACAAAGTATCTACTTTTTTTTACCTTCTCTTTAAGCATTTTTACATGATGGATTCTGATAAACCTAGTTTTTAAAGCTTTCTCCTGATTTCACAAAAATAAAGCTGCCATGAAAAGCAGGACCCAACTGCACAGAGGATACATGTGTTTCTTTTGTTTTTCTTTTTTTTACAAACACACGCAAAGGCCACAGGGATCAGGAGACACGATGGAGGCACCAAGATGAGCTGACCAGCTGAGGGATATTTAAACTGGAGAGTTGATTACTGGACAAGGAGCAGGTGGTTGATTAGAAACTGGGTGCGGCTGTGAGGGAAAGCGTGTAACTGAAGTTGAACCAAAGAAATCAAGAGAAACGGCTGATGAAACACACAGATAACTATGGAGCCGAATCTAAACACCAAAATAAAACGAAACGCAAAATTAGATTTCCAAATACAATGACAAAACTGACAGATAAATTATTAAAGCTATGCTTAGACGACTGGGAAACGTAGGATATCTTTCATTTATCCCAAGAGCATTATTTTCCTCCCAAACATCCCCCTGAAGAATCCATCTGAGTTGTTGCATCTCTGTACCAAAAACTGCAATTTAACCATTTAGACATCAGAATACTTTGTAGAACAGGCCTCAAGTGTGTCAGGGACTGTTTATGAACATTTTAATAGTTAACCAGGTTACGGGAACATCTGCACACATTCCTGCTGTCTTGCAGTCTGTTCTGCTGTGCTAAAAGGATTGCTGTGTCTGTTATCGTTTGCCGTTTTGTGCCTTTGTCCACTTTAATCCCATAGGGCTGAGCCATTAACATCTCCCCTGAGTTGCTACACTGAAGCTAGACTTTTGGTACTGCTGGGGAAAAAAAAACAACGAAACAAGAACAGACATGTATTGGCTACAGGGTTTGTAATTTATGAGTCTAGTTGCAGAAATCCATCTTGTATCCTCATTATTTATCCTAAAACAATAATTTTGGCACAAATAAGCCAACTCTTTGAAGCCAAGAAGATGATGAGAGGGAACTACAGTATTAGGTCTTGTAAATTTACTTTGCACCTAAATTGGCAGGCCTTGGCAAAAAGGAAACCATATTTCTTGCTTAAAGTATTCTTCAAGGCATGCTGCAGGGGATACGACAAGCATGTGGAAAAAGAATTTTACTTTTAGATTGATTTTTACTAAATGTGTTTTTATTACGATAACGTATACTAGAACTGTCTGTAAACAGTGTGAGTTGCAGAGTTTTTTTTTGTTTTTTTTAATGTACAGACTTGTAAGACTTGTTCAGCTCAGCACACATTATGCAACTTGAAAAATTGTACATTACTTGACTCACATCAACCTGTAGGAGGTCAACTTTATAGTTATTCTGCATAATAGAAGAAAGACTGCATGACTTGTTGCTGATTCAAGCTCACAACCAGAGAGATTCTGACATGGAAGACAATTTAGGACAGAGTAGAAGCCATAGCTACAGTGGAATTGATTCCAATCTTAATTTGTTTAGAATGTGCCCAGTCAAAGTACTTAAATTCAATTTATATTCAATTTAAAACAGCAACTTTGGGGCATTTTGCTGTTCTCAAAAGATGCCAGTCCAGTTTGCCAAAGGTTGGGCTTGCACTGTTTTCAGACTTTTCTTAGTAGAACTCAAAAGTCATATACCGTATTTTTCGGACAATAAGCCGCCACTTTCCCCCCATGTGGCTTATAGTCCGGTACGGCTTTTCTGTGG
>NW_006800214.1:65613-166051 GCF_000485575.1 Poecilia formosa | reverse complement strand
TATATATATATATATATATATATATATAATGTGTGTGTATGTTTCCAGGTTTGTTTGTTTTTTTATTGTAGGTGCGGCTTATAGTATGGTGCGCTCTATAGTCCGGAAAATACTGTATTTTTTTCACTTTATGTTTATGCACTACTTTGTTTTAGCCTAGCACATGGAGTCCCCCACAACACACTGAAGTTAGTTGTTGTAGCGTGACTTAATGTGAAACAGTTCAAAAAGTTTGAAAACTTCCGCAAGGTTACTGTAAGCGAAAATAAAGGTTTGCCTACGGAGAGAGAGAGAGAGACAAAATGATAGAAGAGGTGCCACGGTTGTGAGAAGCTTCTGTGTTTCATATCAGAGGATTATCTAGTTGACCTTTGAACCATAATCCTGAGGATTATTCCCAGCGAGAGCCAATTCCCACTAATATGTGACCAGTGTCTCCCTGAATTAGCCCAAAAGGACACTTGACCCTCACAGGTCATCGTTAATCCAGGTCGCGTAGGGCCGGATATGGCCGAGACTAAGCAGAGCAACCCACTTCTGTCACCGTTTGGCGGGGGTTGTTCCTCGCGAGAGACATAAAACAGAGACGTCCTAATGATGTTTGAAAAGAGGAGCCCCCACAGCCTCTCAACTCCCCAAGAGGCTCCTCAGCCTTTTTTGTTGCCTTCCCAGGCTCTATGTCTGTTTTTCCCAAACTCCCCATTCTGTTAAGCCAAGGTTTGTAGGCCAATTATGTCCGTGTAGGTGTAGCCATCAGATGGTTGCAGAAGGACGGATATTAGTTTAAGCTGGTGAATGGTTGAACCTCAGCCCCAATCTGACATCTTTGCTTCACTTCAAAGCAATCAGATGAGCTTCAAGTTGATGGACCAAGGAGACTTTTTTTTTTTTTAAATCATTCTCAACTTTAATTAACTTGTGAACAAAATGAACACTGAATGATCTGAAGATTGCATGTATTTGTGGACACGGGATGTGAAGAACATAAAGAGAGATATCTCCCCACACTTTTCCCAGTTGTACTTTCAGCTTTTAGGCTTTTGTATCAGTGGCTGATATTGGGGGCAACAAAGTTGCTTCGCACACACCTGTCCTTCACGCCGGAAAAAAAGTGATGATGAACAGACTCGCCAACTAGGGAAATAAGTCGCTCACCAGGAAATGGCAGTAATCCAGACACTCCAAACTCTGCTCACAAAGAAATAAACAAAGACATTATTATAAAGCCCTCTTTATCCCTCACTGACTATTCCCATAAATGCTTTAATCACCAATCCCTTGGGGCTCAGCTCTTTGCGTTTGTGTGGGTGGATGTGTGTGACCGTCCTGTGATGTCCGACTGCTCTCAGCTCCTCACAGATGGGTCTATTTAGCTGCCAGGCGCCTGTAATTTACCAACACTTATTTCCCCCTCCCCTCCATCAGTCCCTTTTTCTTCCTCTTTCTTGTGTTGTGTTCTTTTAATTGAATGGAGTGTTGCTTATCACAATGGCTATCAAAGTTGTGCGTGCAGAGTGGTTCAGGCTTTATAATTTGTGTTTTCTTTAAATGTTTAAGTTGCCTCTTGACTTTGGTGTGTGTCTTCTACTTCTTCTTCTTCTTCTTTAGACTGTTGGGCTTCTGGTGGAAGGCAGTTGGATCAAGAAGGAGCCGGTTTTGTTTGAGCTCCAACTCATACGCAGTGGAGCCTGGGTAGATTAAAAGCATCTGAATGTTTTGAGCTCGAAATGTGTGTGCGGATTTGTTTTACTGCTAGGGACTCTGAAGGGAAATGCATCAAATTTTTGATGTGATGGTGAGCACTCACATCAGATTAACTTCAGACATTTAATCTCAGCTCAGACTCTGGTTGTCGGATGGTTGCTTGCTGTTTTATTCACTTTAGACTGAGATTGTCGTCATTATAAGACGTTTTGATTTATTTTGTCTAACATCGAACTTGCCCATTCTGTTCCTCGTCTCACATTTCCTGTTGTTACACCGAACTCCGAATTTTGATTCCACCCTTGTTTTTTTTGTTTTTTATTTGAAGGAATAGTTCAGGGGGCTGCACAGTGGCACAGTTGGTAGAGCTGTTGCCTTGCAGCAAGAAGGTTCTGGGTTCAATTCCCAGCCCCGGTCTTTCTGCATGGAGTTTGCATGTTCTCCCTGTGCATGCGTGGGTTCTCTCCGGTACTCCGGTTTCTTCCCATAGTCCAAAAACATGTCAGGTTAATTGGCCTCTCCAAATTGCCCCTAGGTGTGAGTGTGTGTATGCATGGTTGTTTGTCTCTGTGTTGCCCTGCGACAGACTGATCACCTGTCCAGGGTGAACCCCAGCCTCTCACCCGGAACGTTAGCTGGAGATAGGCACCAGCAACCCTCCCGAACCCACCACGGGACAAGGGTGTAAAGAAAATGGATGGATGGAACAGTTCAGGACTTTTGAGCAGAGGTTTTTTAAAAGGTTGGAAGCAGCCAATACCCCACCTGTCAGAGGTTAACTTTCATATCATTTTCATTTTCTATAAGTCCATATTAGTTGGACACAGAGATTAAAGCTCCCTTCTTCTCCAGGTTCATCTGAGAAGGGCCAAGAACAAAGTGGACTTATGCTGCTGTAAAACAAATTCATATCCAAGTTTTTTTTTAGAAACTTTGAAATCAACACAGCATTTCCTTGGTTTTCTTTTTGCGTAAAAATACACATTTTCATGGATTCTGTATACTATGCAATTAGTTAGTTAACTTGCAGCAGACATTAGTATGCAATTTTTAAAGGCAGCGACTAAATACTCCAAAACACATAACAATTAGACCATATAATACCTGTTGAGAACTTTGAACAAAGAAATTACTTTCATTTGTATGTTTATTAGCATGGATGCTCTTCTACTCAAACAACTACTTGAATAATCACAACCCATTCATTCTCCTGCTACATTATAAAATAATCTGTTGTAAACTCCAAAATGTTAAGTTTGACTGACCTAAAAACAATTTCTATTGTTATCATGTTATTTTTTTTTTTATATCTTTAGAGTTAGTCATCAAAAGTACGTTGTAGTTTATATATATTGGCTTTATAAGTAGCCAGTTCCTCTTCTCCTTCCTCCTCCTTCCTCTCCTGATTGTGAGGATCCACATACACATAGTATAAAAACAAGACTCAGAACAAGGGTAATAATCTGATATCTTGGGAATCTGCTCAGTTTTCCATTGGTTGGGAGAAAGATTGATTGGTGTATACTTAAGCTCCTGCAGGTGCATGCATATGTGCATGCACATAATAGATTTAGGAGATTTGCCAGCTGTATGTGGAAGTGTGCCCATCGCTGTGGAGGTCAAAGCCTCAGTCTTATGACAATGACAGGAGCTCAGAGCAAAGATGGTGGTCCTCTCTCTTCTCTCCACCGCAGACCAGAACTCGTCCAGATGGTGTCTGAGAGGTTCTGTGTGCGCAGAAGAAATTTCATTTGTCCTGCACTTGTATGGATCGTACAGCTAAAGTCACTGAAACCGCATTGGTTTATTTTCTCTTTTCTCCCTTTTTTTTCTTTATGGAGAAGAAATGTTCTCTTTGTTTGTGTGTGTGGGTGCGTGTGTGTGTGCGCGAGTGCGGATAGAAATGTTTTCCTGTTCATGCAAGAAGTGTTCTCAATTACAGCCTTAGTCAGAAGTGGAAACAGATGGTAGCAGATGACAGGAGACAAAGTAGCTCTGTCCTACCTACCCCTTCTCCTCTCTCTCTCCCTTCTTCTCCAGGTTTCTCTCATTGTGTCTCGGTCGTTCAAGTTGCTTCTGCTTCTTCTTAAGCTCTTAATCAGCGTTCTAGAAAGACGCGTGCCTTCTAGAAAAAAAAACAAAAAAAACACGCTAGGTCTGAGCAAATGTGGAGCACGGTCACAGACATTCCTCCAGCTATCCTGACTCAGATAATCGCTCATATTCATGCAGACATGAAAACAGAACACACGGCCTCAGTGTTGGTTTACTCTAAACCACAGTTCAAGGAGCCTGGGCCAAGTTTTCCCTGCAGCAGCGACTGAATTACATTGTCTCTGTGTATTGGGCAATGATAAACAAGATTACAGCCGAGTGGTGCCTTTGTCAGGCGAGTCGTGAGCGGCTGAATGTACGTCTGCTGTGCTTCAGCTGCATCGGCTTTGATTAGAGATTTATATTTTAGTTGAAGAGAATTTCACTTCAGCACATATTTTCCTCTGCAGCGCTCCCACTTGTGCTCCTCCTCTCTCCGTCTCCTCATCGCTTGCACATTTACTGGATCTTCCAAACCATCTTTCGTCATACTTTTCCTTCTTATTTTCAATCCCCGCTTTTTTGTCCCTCATTTTTTAATATTTTAATTCCCCTCTCAGGAAACTGGGATGGTCACCAAAAAGTTAATTTATTGATTTTAATTAAAATGAAACTTATGTAACTACTTATTGTATGTCGTGATACTTTTAAGCATTTTGTTTTATTCTTTCATCATAATAGCATACAGTTGATAAAAGCCCAAAATCCAATTTCTATGAAAAGTTGTAAATTAAATAAAATAATTAAAATAGTTTTATTACAGAAATATTAACCTGCTCTGTGCCGTTTGTTATAGTTTAGCTCAGTTAATACGGTGCTAAGTCATGTTGCAAAAAGAAATTAGCATCTTTATAAACCTGGAAAAATTTCCAGGTTTATGTTTGTTTTGATTTTAAGCCAACATGGCTAAATGGATTTTGCTTCACGGCTATAATTAGTTACTCCTGTTGCTGGTTTACCTTTTTTCCCCCAACTTTCTATTGAGATGATTGCAGGTATTCTGTGAATAGTCCAATTGTTTTACAGCTTCTTGACTTGATACCAGCAAATAATATGGCAAACATTTTCATCACCGACTCTGGAAACATCACACCTCAAACATCTTGGGACTCTCTTGTTCCTCCAGACTCTGCAACCTTAATTTCCAAATCAAAAGTTCAAACAAGACATTTCAGACATTGTAATGGCTTCGGGAGTAGATGACTTCAACCATTGCGAGCCCAGTCTGTGTGGCGACTTTCAAGCACTAACCCCAGCCGCAGTTTGGACCTTGTGAATCCCCACCGAAACTTTTAAATGCGTTTGGCTTCGCAACCCTTTCAAGGCTCTGATTACTCCTAACGCATGTTTGTTTCTCACTTTTTCCTTCCACTTAACCTTTCCTTAATGTGCACTCTGTGAATAACCAGCTTTTTCAGCAATAACTTTTTATGTCTTGTGCTCCTTGTGGAAGATGTGATTGACTGTCTGCTGGACAGCTGTCAAGTCGGCAGTGTTTCTAAGCCAAAACTAGGACATAAAATAACATTTCCGTGTTTAAAAAAAAAAAAAAAATGTTTTCATTTGTTCTTGGGTTACTTGCAAGAAACCCAGATTTCAACGAAAAACTGAATTTGGGGTTTTAATTAACTGCAAGCCTCGGCCATCAAAATTAACGCATCACTCAGAGAGTAATTTATCAATTGTACATGTAAAGTAAGTTTCACCTATTGAATATAACTGTTGAAAGAAAGTGTATTTAATGGGTATTATGGTGTATTTAGGAACACCTGTACATAAAAAAAGATAATCTCATAGTGTCCTGAAGCCTTAAGCCAGCTTTGAAATGCAATTGAAACGGTAAGATAACACATCCCTCTCTTTATCATCCTCAGTGGGAGGAGATCAGCGTGATGGATGAGAGGAACACCCCGATGAGGACCTACCAGGTGTGCAGCGTAATGGAGGCCAATCAAAACAACTGGCTGCGGACGCGGCACATCAGCCGGGAGGGAGCGCAGCGAGTCTACATCGAAATCAAATTCACCCTGAGAGACTGCAACAGCCTGCCCGGGGTCTCTGGCACCTGTAAAGAGGTCTGCGTCATTTTTGCACACAGGCAACAAAAGGGGACACCCTGGGAGGTTGATGTATAAGAAACGTCCTGCGTCCTGATCTTCTCGTTTTGTTACTTTTTGTTCCCTCTTGGTGCCCTGAACACATTTTTTTTTGTCTGTTATAAAGGCAGAATCAATATCACAGTCAGATCTGAAACAAAGTTAAAAAAAAACATTTGTTAATCTGCCTCTTTGGGCTACTTGAATCAGAGGTTGTTTTTTGTTTTTTTTTCGTAGTAATCTGACTTATTTTTGAAATTTTAAATGTGGGGAAACATTTTATGTTTATGATTGAAACATTTATAAATTGGGAATAAATAATCCCTAAGCACATGCAATGGAAGTTTCAGAGACAAAAGATTTGTTTTTGTTTTTTTATGATGGGAACTGAATTGAGTCCCTAAACGGTAAATAAACATTTAATTCATTATGCTGGATAATTTTTACAACATTTTGCCTTCTTAATTTGTTCGTAGGCAGCGCATTAACATATTTATTCATGTCAGGCTTATGGAGAGTTGACTTGAAATGTTTGTAATTTAATTATCACTTGGATGAAATTAGTGCTTCTCTTGAACGTAACACATTATGCTGCAGAGCAGCAAAAGAGCATTGTTTCATTTTGTCTGCCTATTATCTTCAATAAGCACTAAAAACAAACACATACAAGCTGAAGTGCACTTTGACGGATATTGAATAGATAAAGAATTATGAGACAAGAAAAAAAATAACGGATGAAACAAGATACTCCTGAAATTGTACGTGTATTTGAATTTTTTTGTTTTCTTTTTTCACTGTGGTTACTGAGGTGAGAACTTGAAGTAACACTCCCACACAGCTACATGTGCATTACAGTGAAAAAACTCCCAAACATTCAGACAGATGGCAGGAATTTTAACAAATAAACAAATGCCAGTTTATCGCTGGTCAGAGTTTAAAAGTGTGACATTTGTCCAACCTGAATATTGACAGATGCTTTTTGTTTTGCAGACTTTCAACATGTACTACTATGAATCCAACAATGCCAATCTGTGGTTCATCAAGGAAAGCCAGTATGTCAAGATCGACACTATCGCTGCAGATGAGAGCTTCACACAGGTACGGACACACACACTGACATACCTGGGATGAAATGGCATTTATGAATCAGTTCCAGTGTTATGGTCGACAAATGATAATGTTAACAGTTCTTTTAAAAAAAGTTGGTCATCTTATTACTGATATCTCAGATTATACTCTTCAGATTCAATGTAATGCAAACAAATATATGCATAAACATCTACAACGATTCTTATTTTTGAATTGAACAGATTTTTGTAAAATTATATTTGCAAATTTATCGATATGTTTTCAATAAGAGGGAAAGGTTGCATGATGAAACTTGATAAGGTAGGCTTTTGAACAATAAACATTTCTTGAGCAGTAAATAAAATTGGACTTTTAACTTGGGTGCCCTGCTCCATTTAGCTGTGAAATGATCAGCAACTCGGTAGAGGTGAACTGTTTTTCTTTGAGGTGTGATTTGACTGCTCTTGTTTTGGCCAATGAAGTTAGTATGATCTCATTCGATAAATTGAAAATTCACAGAGCAAGACATTTTGTGGACAATTTCAAGTTGACTTCCAACTTGCTTGTACTCATCCTTGAAAAAACTACACATCTTACATAAATTGAAAAATTCCCATTCGAGAAAATGGTTCAGGTGAAATAAAAGTCTGCTTGCTGCTTTATTACATTATCCTCAAATTATGGGACAGAGCAATCCATCAAAAATAAGAACCCAGCTAGAATTACATTATATTACTCCTTTACAAGACAATGCTGAAGCTCTTATTTGCACCTCAGTATGTAGAAGAGTGCAAAACTACAATTTATCACATTTTTTGATGACAAAACAATTCAACAAAAAAAAATCTGTCTCCTTCTTAACATTTGTGCAAAAAAAAGAGACTCTTTTTGCTTTCATGGGTTAGTTTATTATGAATCTTTTGTCATGACTGATTATTTATTTGGGCCTGAAGGTAACAGTTCACTGAGGAGATAATTGAATATTACATATTTCAGAATTAAAGCAAAAATAATTTCAAGTTTGATATTTTAATCTATATTTTGTTTCTTATTTTATTGTTTAAAATTATTAATAGGATTAGTGACATTAGCATTGCTCACTGCAAACAGGAGCCTCACCTTAATTGTAAAATTTCCAAGACTGCCAACATTACCTTATCACGCGTCACCCATGAAAGAATTTGTTTCAAAACGATGAGACGGCACATCTTTGCTGCAGTATTTTCAGCTTCATTTTGGAGATCGTTCTTGTTTAAAGTAGCTTCCTGAATGAACTGGAAATACACTTTCCCCTTAAATGGCTTCTTATATGTTTCGATTATTTTTAAACACCTCGATAACACAGAAAAAAGCTGAATGCAACTTTTGTCAGGTAAAACGTCTACACCTAAGAGTGTAGATTTCACACAACCTGTTTCAGTCGTAACTGATGGTAAAAAAATAAATACGTTTTTTAGTTTGCAAACCTCTGTTCACTGATAGCAGCCAGTAAAGTCTCCCATTTCCAGTCACCAGTTGATTTCGTGGTGCATCAGTAAAGCTAAATGTTACAAATGCTCATCGTAAACGAAAAAACAGTCATCTTTGTTAAGTAGCCAGTTGATTTTTGCTCGTTTGCCTAGTTGTGGCTATGCACTAACCTCAGACGTCTTTCAAAGAAACTAACAGAAAATGCATTGTTCATTCGCAGGTGGACGTTGGTGACCGAGTCTTGAAGCTGAACACAGAAGTGCGAGACATCAGCAACTTGAGTAAAAAGGGTTTCTACCTGGCCTTCCAAGACCTGGGTGCTTGTATCGCTCTGGTCTCAGTCAGGGTCTTCTACAAGAAGTGTCCTCTGACTGTGCGCAACCTGGCCCAGTTCCCCGACACAATAACGGGAGGAGAAACGGCGCTGGTGGAGGTCCATGGAGTTTGTGTAAATGCCTCTGAGGAATTTGAGCCGCCCAAGATGTACTGCAGCGCAGACGGAGGCTGGCTGGTCCCCATAGGGAGATGCGTGTGCAAACCAGGCTTTGAGGAGAACAAGGACATCTGCCAACGTGAGTCGGGTGGGGACGGCGAGGATTGAGTGGAATCGAAGTCGATGATAAATATGTGTGTCTTAGAAAAAAGTGACATAAATTAAACAATGGAGACGTAACAGATATGTTTGATTGCTGGAAAGTCACATCTTTTGTCAAAGTAAGTTTGACGAATATGCTGTCTGAGGTGGTATAAGCAAAGGAATCCTCATAAACATGTCGTGGTGTCACCAAGTCAGTCAAAGTTAAGGAAATATTTAAGAGTAGATCCACCAATTAGATTTGTGGGCAAATTCTGATCTCCAAAGTTTTGACCTGCTGATAAAGTTTTTTTTAGCTTGTTGCAGTTTTTCCTTAAGAACTATAATACACAAACATATATCGATAGCATTAAACTCTTCCTAACATCATTTACAGGAGCATTTTATGCTTTTTAAAGGAAGATAAAATGGTCACTGATTAGAGTAGCTAGCAAATCAAGGATTACATGTATCATGGTTTAATAGTGCGTGTTGCATGGAGAGAATGTAGATTCCTTTCAGAAGGTTACCAACATTTATAGATCCAACATGATCCAACGTCTGCCTTCTGAGTTAAACAATTAACCCAGAAGGGAGACGATGATACTTTGTGAGTCATCACTCCTAACAAAGCACAGACAGCAAATAGAGAGGAACAGGTAGGGATTTCTTTAAAGCACAATGTCTTTTTTGTGTGTATTCCCCTTTTTTGTGATATTCCCCTTATCAAAGGGGGATATCTGATGTTCATGGAGAAGAGTCGCATGTGTGTGTCTTAGCATTTCTGACCTTGTAAGGCCCAGTTTTTATAACAGTCGCTTATGTTGTGACAACCCACTGCTCCTTATGGGGCTCACAGCCTGGGCCCCATAAGATGAAGTGCTGCTATGGGGTTAGGGATTGGGTTTAGGACTACGGTGTGCAATGAGTTTAGGTTAGGTTTAGGGTTAGACATGTACTGGTGATGGTTAGGTTTAGGGTAAGGGTCAGCATTAGATTATAGAAATGAATGAAAAGTGAATGGAAGTCAATGCAAAGTCTTTGTAAATACAGAAAGACACTATGTGTGTGTGAGAGCGAGAGAATAAGGCAGTGCTCATTGATGTGTGCTGTGGAGGGAAAAGGTATGCCTTGTGGAGGAAGATTATTGAGTTGTAAAGCTCTCTCAAATGGTGTGTGTGGTGCATGAGTGCGAGCTAGCATGTGTGCACACTGTGCATGCGTGCATTTTGAATTGAGGAAACCGCATTATGCTCATGCTGTCACCTATCCCCAAGGACTCACTTCCTTGGGAAAATTGGAGCACAGATATTCATCTCAACAGAGTAGAAATGGGTGCACACGATGCAATTTCACTTGTTTTGGAGAAGCAGCCGCCAAGACACTCAGAAACTTGGCAGTTGGTCCTTAGAGACAAGTGAATAAGAACAAAATGTGCTCTGCAGTTTGCAGACTGGTAATGTGCACAGATCGTGGCAGAATGCTGGCTGCATCTCAATCATGAGACACAGACTGCTGAGTTGTCTGCCTGTCTGTCTGCCGTGGTTATATCACAGGTGATCTCACTGACAGCTTTTCAAATGATTTCACTCTCCTCGGTGTGCTAGTCTATGTCACTTTCTACATTTTTGGGACTAAGATGCAGCTTTATGGTGTGAAACGGTTGACCTCCGTGAAGTCATCACTTGGGTCCTTTAGCGTTATCACTCCAAAAGAGAATAGAGCGAGATTTAACAAGCTTGCTTTTTGACCCAGTGGCAAAAGGCTAGTTTATATTTCTGTGCTTGATTGACTTGAAATGATGCAGTCTTATTGACACTGAGGTCAGAGGTCAGAAAATATATGTGGCCCTTGTCTACTGAGTTACGGAAAGGCTGACCCATGGGGGTGAAGGTCCTTCAAGACGAGTGAAGTGCTCTTGTCTATCATTATGAGTAAAGAGCTAAGCTAAAAAGCAAAGCTCTCAATTTAATAGAAATGTTATTTTCAAACTTTCACCAACGGTTGTAAAAAGTGAAAAATCTGCATACAAGCAGCCGAAATAAGGGGCCAAACTAAGACTTGGAGATAAGATGATAAATTCTGCCATCATTCTGTTGCTCTGCTTCATCTGAAAATAGCAATAGATCCTATTTAGACCCCTCCTGGGCAAGTGTGGAAATATATATCACTTATGGCCTGCACCAGTCTGGGAACCTGCAATGACTTGAATAATGTTGCATGTGAGATGGACACAAATTCCCTGCTCTGATGACCAAATGACTTATCCTAAGCTTAACGCCTTACTTTGAGATCTTTGCAGATAGATTATGTGTCGTTTGTTTTTCTGTGCACCATCCTGAACTGGAGGAGTGGGCTTACCTTTGCACACGCACCGACCCAAAAATAACGTTGGGTGTGAACCAGGGGCGGTTTCGTATCATGCCACCTTAGAGTGGATTAAGGTCTGAGAAAGGTGTTGGGATTTGGCAGCTGTGCTACTGTTGACGTATTTGGTTTTTATTTACTGGAGAACATCTGCACAGAACTGCAGTTTCACCACCACAAAGCAAGAGAATTACGTACCCCGCATATGTCAGCAAATCAAATCCCATGGGGTTTTTCTTGCTCATAAAATAATGCCACACAATTTCGTTTATCCTGAATAACAATGGTGCTTGTGCTGGGTTTATTTTTTTTTCAAACCATACAAATGTTTCTATTTTTGTGGGGGGGTTTTCTTCTCCCCCACCTCTTTTTCTTGTCAAAACTCACTTAGCCAGCTAATGTAACTGCATCCATAATCAGCCTTTTTTTTTTTTACAAGCGGATTCATAAAAGACATAAGAGGGTGCAGAGCAGTAAGGCAGCTTGGTGCGTTGCTCTTTAATGTGTCCCTGTGAGAACGAAGCTTGCACTTCTAAAGAGCTCCTCTCCAGCGCTCTGCATCGGCTCCGAACAAAAGGTTCCTGCCCCGACACAATCTGGAGGTCTACCATGGGGACGACACATGCCACTAATGCATTCAAATGATCCTCTCTGGTTTGCTTTCACACAAAGGGGTGAGTGTGGGAGAGAGGAACACAGAAAGGCCTGGAGTTTCATTTGTATAATCAACGGGGAGGTGAGCGAGCCACTTAATGGAGCGCCCGAGTTTTCTCCCTCTTGTTCTTCTGTGTGGGTCCAGGTTTCCTTCCTCTCCATCACTTCCCTACTCCAATACCCAGCATTGTCTTCAGATGTTCTTTGTGAATCTTGATCTGTCAGCGTGCCTCTCATTCACACCCCGTCTCTTCCACTCTCTGCGTCTCTCCCTCTGTTTCCCTGTCTTGGTCTGAAGCACTAATGGAATCATTACTGGCCTTACTGTGTTAGACAAACACCAGACACCTCCTATTATGGCCCTTTTTCCCCCCAAATCTCCTGCTCTTTCCCCTTTCTGTCTGTTGCTCTCTGGCTATGCTTTGATGTCTGCTTCTATAATTAGACCATTCTCCACTTCTTGCTCTCTGCCAGCCACCCATTTTGCTTCTCACTCATCTTCTCTGGCACCGTCTTCCTTTTTCACCTCGCCATTCCTCTCTCTGTCCCTGTTCTCCTTCTTCAAGCACGCCTTATCTTCACCGCCTGCTCTCGTTAAACATTTATAGATCACGGGTTCATCTTTCTCCTTTTGTCTTTTCCAACCCAATGTTTCATAATCCCTTTAAGGGAAGCGTGCATAAATGAGTGTGTGTCGATGGGATGAATTGGTCGCACGGACACAGATGAAAACCCCACAAACTGGCTCGCTCTTTGTCGTGTAAACAGATGAAGAATCATCGGACTGAAATGGGCAGAAGCAGAGTTTGTTGAAAGTGCTGTCCTAGATTGCAGTAGAAATGGTCATTTTAATCATCATATAATTCAAATTCGTCTCTGTTTAGGGCGATAATGGCTGTAAAGTGGTGCTTTTGTCACACTCGCCTGGTTTTTATCAAAAAGTTATCACTGAAATAATAAAATAAATAGTCGGAACAACTGCAACATGCAATTTATAAGTGGTGATTTCAAAATTGAGGAGAAAAAGCTGTCCAAATAATCTGGCACTGTGCTACAAAGTAATTACCCCTTACACCTATTACCCCTTACTTTTATAAAAGGATATCTCGTTGAACTTGTGCCAACCATGTTGGCGGCGACGGCTGTCAAGCATTTGCAAAAACTGTAAATGAATCTCTCGCATCACTGTTGATCGATTTAGGTCCACTCCTCTTTGCAGAATTGTTTTAGTTCAGTCACAGTGATGGGCTTTTCAAGCATGAATGTCCTGCCACAATATCGCAATTGGATTTAAATGCTATTGTCTTGTTAATGTTGGCCATTCAAAGATGCGCCTGTCGGTGACCTTTCAATCATTGTCTTGGTGCCTTACCCAAGTACACTCTGGAGCGTAAGGTCACAAATAAATGACTTGATCTTGTCTTTCAGGATTTCTGATACTATTTCTAAAAATGCTGTCTTAGTTTTGCACCAAATATAACGTTTCACAAACCTCCTGAAAAGTTTCACTTTTCTCTCTGTAATGCAGATAATGTTTTCTAGAAAACCATGTTTTTTGGCTTGTATTGGATGTTTGTTTTTTTTTATGCTCTTTTATTTTAGATTCAGGAATAGATTTGCCATTGAACTCTCCCACATATACAGTTTGTTGTCTTGTCTGCATGCTTTTGCTGAATTATCAACAATGATCCCAATGATTCTATCTGAAGCAGTGAAGACCTCACCCACTCACAATGGTGAGCCATCATGGCCTTCAGGCCATTCAGGAAAGACTTTAACTTGTTCCAGAAGCAAAAACTAACAACACACAAATACCAATAAATATAAAATCATGATCCTTTGAAACATCTTGTTTAAAATAAATCAAAATGATTAATTCTCTATGAAATAAAGTGACCTTGATTACAAGTTTTCTATCAGAGATCTGCAGCTTGAAGTATATATTTTTTTTATTAAAGACCATAAGCCAGTCAGAAATTCTCATATTTTGATATGCGTTCCTCAGAACTCTGAGTTTTCTGTCCTATTGACGATTATCATGAAAAACATCTGTGCGAGCTGTCCAGCTGGCGGATATTAAATTGTAAGGAAAAAAAAAAACATAGGTTGATAAAAAAGTTTGCATGGTACATGCTGTTTTATGGTCCTGACTTTGTTAGCCAATATTCAGGTGGGTTAGCAGCAGGAAAAGAACGGACTCAGCTCACACACATAGCCGCAGTTTGGATCACGAGCTTCTTGTGACGTGGGACATATGTGAACACAGGTGCCTGTGTGGAAATGGAAATGCCTTGAGTCTGTTGGAACCATATTCATTTATTTCTGAACCATTTATCCAAGTGGATTTGTTTCAACCAAGCATTTGTGGTGGTTAAAGCCACTTTTTATTATTATTTCTGCTGTTTTTGCTGCGGAAATTGTATAAAAGGATGTTTTTAACTGAATTCCCATTTCCAAGATTTCTCTTGACATGACTGTTGATTGATTGAAATCATCAGATCACGACTTTTTAACACGTTTGCTCTGCAGTTATTACCTGAATAGTGTGCTTGTGGGATGTTTGGTTAAAAACTAATTGTCTGGTGTTTTCTCAGGTATTTCAGAGTGGATCCATTAGTAGACTGGCTAAGTGTTTGGCTTCAGCTCAATCAAACACAAACTAAATGGTTAACTAATTAAATCAAGACTGTTACCTCAGTTGGAGCTTAACAAGTCCTGTGTTAAACCTCCCCATGGTTGGGGTTATGAGATTTCATGTAACGGCATGGTGGAGAGCGCTTGACTGTGTGAGGAACAGTTCAACTCTCCAACATATCATTGTTGTTTAAAGGGGAGGCGGTATGTAAAAGTCACTTTTTAAATTTTTATATACATGTTTGCGGAGCTTTTCATCTGAACTGCTTTTCAGTCCAACGATCCTAAGAATAGCTGTTAATGGCATCATGAGAAATCAATGTTACAATGACACGCTGAAGGCAATGTCAGAAAGAGCACGCGCTTCAAAAAGGCGTCATATTGCACAGTCAATTTCCTTTTAAGTCAATATTTGATACATGCATCACTTTTATAACAACTGAAGGTGACATAGCTGCTTCATTTTTTCTATAAAATGGCACTATGTGGCTGGAAAATACATATCACTGCCCCTCGAAGGCCACATTGATGGATACGGATCTATTTACAATTGCCATTTTCAGTTTCCAGGTCGCTCTTTCCGAGGCTGCCGTTTCTCGAGCGAAAAGGGGATTCCGAAAATGTTAACGTCCAGACGGTGCGAGGAGGGAACAAGGCTGCTGGAAATAAGCAGCCAGTTGGCAGGCTTAAAGCAGTGGTTGACATTTGCTGAGCCGGTGTAGCGGCATTCGCACAAAAGGACATTTTGTGAAGACTAATTTAACAAGAAATGATGACATAATTTGTGCTGTAAGAAAAAACAAACAAACAAACAAAAAAAAAACAATTTTAAAATTGTTTTTACTGAGTTTCACTCCGAAGGCACTGTTACTCAGAGGTCATAGCTTCTCTGCTCTGTTGAAATCACACTGCTCTGCTTTGTTTGCTGCCTCTGGAGCTGTTTAATTTATTTCTTCCTCTCACTCTAAATCAAAGACATCCCTTTTTTTTTTCACATTCACACACACTTGTCACTTCTCCTCCATCTCTCCCCGCCCTGTGCTGGTGTAGCCCTCTGCCTCTTTCCCTCGCTTGCTTTCTTTTCCCTCCGTGTGTGTCTCTTGTGCATTCTGTTCCTGTTTGCCCTCTCTGTGTCTGTCTGCCACTGTTTCCTCCAGCACCTCCGTTTCCACTTGGTACTCCCCTGCCCTCTCCTGCTGTCTCTGTCTCTTACAGCTGGTAGGGAATGTAGTGAATGCTTCTGTAGAACCTCTCTGTCTTTAAGCGTCCAGGGGCTCATGCCGAGGGGTTAGAGTGCGTGTGTGTGTGTGTGTGTGAGTGAGTGCGTATGTAAGTGTTCGTACGTTTATCCAGGTGTATGTTTGTGCGTTTTGTGCGTCTGACAACCCCAATTACTTCATCAGATGCCAGAGAGATGGAGGAGAGCGCGTAAAGGTCGGGCACTCGTCACCTTAACGCGAGTTTTCCTTCTTTCATCTCCTCTTTTTCCAAAGCAGCCAAATGCAATGTGGGTCAGCACGACACGTCTATCTGTGCTTGTTCCTGCTAGCTACAGCTGTCTAATGGGTTCCCTTCTCTCGTTTTGTTCTTACTCGTTTGTCTGTTTGATGCTGTCAGCATGAAGCGGGAGCTTAGTTTACCGGAGGACCCTTTCAGAGTTTTCTGTCACTGATTCCACTTAGCGCTCCCGCTGTTCTTTTCACTGCCCAAAGTTCAAACCACTCAGGAACGAGTCCAGTGGGCACTTTTGGTTTTGTGTGAATCGCCTGTTCAGCCGTGGACGTAGCTCTGAATGAAGTCGCACAGATTCAGGGAGTTGAAACTTTTTTTTTTTTTTTTTTTAGCTTTTGGGAACCATTATTCTTGCAGTTTGGTGACAGAACCTCTAGGTTTGGTGTTTTTGACCATTTTTACAATAGATGGATTTGGAGAGGATTACTCTTAACACCACTAAGGAATACATCAGAATGCTATACAAGGAAAACATGAAAACAAAAACAAATTAAGACCCAGGATCGTTTCTGAATTTACACCTATAAAAGTTTGTCTCGGCTTTTTTCTTGGGTGACCTTACTGAATAAAATCCAGTCATTTTTTTTTTATCTAACGTGTCATGAAATTAAATATTTGTTGTTGAGTCTTGGCATCTGAAATTCTCTAACTCTGATCTTTTCTTTTAACTCCCTAAACATTTTCCCCACTGTATGTGATCAAAATATAAAATAAGGGTTCTCATCTGCCATCAGAGTTTAGTATGAACAAGTTTAGTGCCCATTTTTCTGGTATCACGACAGTAAGTACACATTTGCCTTTCTTGAAGGGTGTGTCCTCTTATTTTTTTTCCAGTTTTGAAGAATGGCTTAAAGAAACAGGCTCACATTTAGGCAATCAAATCTTCTTAAGCGTTGTGATCAACTTAAAATGTAACATAATTCATTCTCCGCTTAGCTTTACTTTATTTGGACTGTGGGGAGAGACACTGATTGTGGCATCAACGATTTTGTAATAAATGTTCTTACAATAAAATAAAATTCAATGTTTTTCATGGATTGAAATAAGTTTTTGTACTTCCAGTAATGACAGAAGGCACTGTACTTTTTCAAAGCTCCTAAACCAGTCGGTTCTTCATGTGGTTCTGCTTAACAAACCATGGGAGTTAAATTACCTATTAACTTCAGGTTTGCGCTATATCCTTGAATCTGCGTATAAATTGTACGGTAACACATGTTATTGCATTTCAAGTGATTATGTGTGCATTTTTTTTTAAATTTATTTATTTATTTATTTTTTTTCTTGGACGGTAGTAGAAATCAAAACCAAATGATGGCTCCATTTGGAAAACTCCAGCCAAAGCTGCACAGGAGTTCTTGCATGAGGAAACAGTTGTGAGTCATAAAAAAAAAAAAATGTCCAGTGTTAAAATTGTGCTTTAAGGGATGGAGATGGAAAAAAAAAACTGTCAAGAAGTACACAACATGCAGCAATCAAAGGCCCACTGCTCAGCTGCTCAGTCAATCAGACCAAGGTCTGACGGCAGCCCAGCAGGGAAGAAGTCGGAGTTAAAACTTTTGTTGTCTGGGAGAAAAGTTTCACTTTGTGCAGAGAAAACTGAAAGTTTTATGAGGAATATTATGGATATAAGGGAGGGTATTATGTAGAATTTACTTTTTTTTTTTTTTAGCTTTATATGATGATATTATTTTCTCATCAGAAATATATCTGGAGTGTTTCTCTGGTTTTTTTCATGCATGCAAACTACTTCTCAGTCCCGCACTCCTAAGAACAGCTGTAAGCGGCAAATGGGAAGGATTTGTTGTGACAACATGAAACATCTGAGTGTTGCAGCTGAAACCCAGGCTCACTGGACCAGGTAAACGTTTCCCAATCTGTAAATGTTTGAAATTTGGTGAGGCTGTGCGAAGATATAACCTCGGTTTCCTGACAGGAATCGTGACTGGTTTGGTTGTCTGCTGCTGTCGCTCACCTTCCTCGAAGATCTGCAGGTTGTTCGTTTGGAGATAGCATTTCGCATACATTGGCTGAAGGAAGTGGCTAACTGGGTTCCTGTTGCCTGTTGTCGTCTACTACTCCTCCAAATAACCACAACAAAAGCAGTTTGGTCCACTGGATGCTTTTCTCTTTTCCACCAGTCGCTCTAACCCTGAGCTGTTCTGGAAAATCCCCACAGTTCCTAAAGTATTCAGACTGACATCGTGCCGTATGCCGTGTTCAAATCTGTATAAATCGCCTCTCTTTTGCATTTCAATTCTTTGTATCCACTTCACCAAGTCATCTTTACCTCGTCTAGCTGCAGAATGAAGGCTGAATGCGAGCAGACCTAATAAAGTGGCCGACGAGAGAATTTCCTTCTCTGCTTTTGCAAACAACACATGTTTTTGTGGCTGTGGCTGCATTGATCCGCCTGTGCGCGCCTCAGTGTATGTAGATCAGATGCAGACGTCTGAGTGCTAAAAGCTGCCCTCCAGTAGCCTCTTTTCATGCACAAAGACAGACACGCTTTTCTCTTTTCGACAGCTTGGAAACTTGAGAGCTCAGAGGTGTGTGTAGGAAGGTGGTGGGCAGCCAACAGAAGGATTTAAAAAGCTTGTTAGGGGATTTTTTATTATTTTTTTTCTGTATACAGTCTGTGGAGTGTGTGAATGTGTGCGTATGCGTGTACGCTCCTGCAGGCTTTGGGGCATTAAGCTGTTGAGGTGTCAGGCAGCAGGGTGTTATTACAAGCCAGATGTACTTAAAGGACAAACGGATATATGGTCCACGTAAAGGCCAGTCATCTCTCCTCCACCTGCCTGTGCGAGCCTCGCTGCTGCTCTGCTTGTCCAGGTCCATTTATTTGGTTAATCACAGTCACCTTTTTCTTCCTAATTTCTCTTTTATTCCCTGTTATCTCCTCTCTTTCACATGTCCCTCCTCAACGCCATCCCTTTCCCCACTTTTTTGTCTCATCTTCTCTCTTTTGTGTTTGAATAAATGGCAAAAAAATACAAGGCTTAGCCTCTCGCTGTATCCTCCCTACGCTTGTAGTCCCAGTCTACATACCCACTCTGCACTGACCCAGATAATGTCAATTCGCACCGACTCTCCACAAGCACAAGTCCCTCTTACTCCATGGCCGATTGCTCGCCGTGCATACGGTGAGCTGAGGATGCCCCGCTCCACCCCCGTAAGCACCATGGGGGGGCAGGTGGGGGATGTCTGCTTCATTGAGATGTTAGCCTAAGCCAAACCTGAGGACAAAAAGGTTGGCGTTGGAGGGGAGTGGATACTGTGAAGCTAGGCTGGGTCTGGCTGGCGCAGTGGTTTGAGCTGTGCATGCAAACCCCCAGGAGAAAAGCAGAAAAAGCAGGCCAAGGACTGGAGAACTGTTCATGCATGTTTCAGCTCTGCACATCCTTATATAGCTCTACTCCCTATAGGGAGACGCGGCACAAAAGGAGAGAGGTGTAGAGGGGAGAGCGTGTTGCCTTTGGGTACACTTCTCATTAATTGGTCGTCTTCCATATGCTACTGAGCTCCAGTTAGGGATAAATATCTGCGTACTCATGGGGAAGTTAATAATTTTCACATTTCCATAGTGTTAAATCCGTGTTAATTCAGATAGCAGAGGAGACGTTCGGGCTGCCAGTGGGTTTGCTGGGCAGGAAACAGAGGGACAGGAAGGCAGCCATTGACCCTTCCCTCCCCTTCCCCCCCTCCCTCACTCTCTTTCTAGTTCATGGATGGCTTCCAGATGTACGATTGGATCGGCGCTAAACAGGCGTTTTTTTGTTTTGTTTCTTTTTTTCTTTTTTTATACAAACAGATGTGACCGTGTTTGAAATCCAATTTGTTTCTGCGTTTGAGTATGTTACAGCTGCACCTTTGTTCTGCATCCAAAAGAAACCGCTAATTAATTGAAACAAAGAAATTGTTGAAACAAACGTAGCACAAAGACTGCTGAAAGATGGAGCAAATTCATTGTCACTATTAATAATGGTCTGTTGAGTCCAGTGGCCTCTCAGTGCAAATATTTAGAGGTACATTTAACTTGGGTCTGAGTTTTGCTCTGTGTTTACTGCTGAGTTTTTGTCAGTGTTAGTTGTAAAGAAAGCTACCAGGGGTCTGATATGGCCAGCTTATTTATTCATACTTTTTTTTGCATGAAAACCAAACTTCAATGTATGTTTTTGAGATTTAATGTGATGGACCAACCCAGACTAGTGCATACTAAACAAAAAAGTGAGGTGTGATTTTTAAAATGCTTATACATGCAAATCTAAACAATGTGGCTTAAATCTCTGTTAAGCCCAATTTACTATAATGCAACAAAATAAAGTGCAGTTCAACCAGTGGCATAATAAATCCTGTTTGCAGTTTGATAAAAACCATGAATATGACAACATTTAATGTTTTGCCCAACTAGCAGCGCTTAAAACTAAGGATAACTTTAGTTACAGGATTCTACTTGTAAAATATAATTTCTTTACAATTCACAAATATGCACCATTTTTGTTTTGTTATGTAAAACACTTTTAAAATGTATTAAAGTGTGCTGGAGTTTTGGTAGCATCCCTCCGTAAATTAAAATTAACAGCTGTGAAAACAACTAGAATTTAACGGTATAACATTTTATTCACATTGCGGAGTAATCGGTAACCATGCAAAAAAAAATATATTTCTTGAACATCTCAGAATTACATGTGTCTAAGTACTTTGCTGTTTGTAGTGTGAAGTACTACAGTAGATTCTCAAAATTGTGGTTACTGGGAACCAAGAAAGAAACATCCTTTTGATGCTAATCACAAACAGGAATTTGGATTTGCACTTTGCTGACTTCAACTCATGCATACATAGATTAGTTTGATGATTCTCAGTGAAAGGTGAAGGAAACAGAAGCATTATTCACGAGAGTAATGTCCACCACCACCGCAGCCTCTTTTTATGACTTGCTTTCACGCCGGTGCCTTGCTGTTTGAAAAGAGCCGCATCAAGCTCGATGGGTTCTCGTACCTTTCAAGGTGGCATTATCGACAGAATTATTTTGATAAGACTTACTCAGATGGAAAGCCTTTGCTGGACTTTGTTTAACACAAAAAAAAAATCTACCTGCAGTGGCAATTTTCCTCTTTTGTGTGCGACACCCTTGACTTGGAGCAGGCTGAATGGATTCACAGGGGCATGTAGAAAGTTTTTTTTTTTTTTTTTTTTTTTTTCCGTGGGATGTTTTATTCATTGACAGACAACTCTGCACTAAGAGGGATAAGATAATATTTGAAGCATATGGAGTCATTCATATTGATTTAAAGTAATATCCAGGTGGATAATTTCCCTTGATCTGTCACTAATGTAGCTGTCTGACAGAGTGACTTTCTTCTGCTGCCTCAGTGTTAGTTACCTCTTCCAGGGAGGTCATGTTTTCATTATCTATTTGTTTGCACTCTGTGCTGTCAGATTTTCCAATATTGGATTTTTAGCCCCAGTGGATTTCATGAAAAAAAAATAAAAATAAAAAATCTTCTCCAGGCCTCATTCTTTATTTTTCTTTAATCTTCACCAACATTGGCTTACAACCTTACACCAGGCCTCACAAGAGCAGCCACATGAAACTTTGCTTTTCAAAAGCATTTGTCCACCACCTCTAAATGAAATTGGCAGCCCAGTTACTATACAGGAAGTGGGATCATTCCTAAGCGCTGCTTTGATCACAAGGTTTGGTGAGCAGATGTTGAACTGCGTTTTAGAGGGAGCGCAAACAAATTTACAGCATGTCATCACTTGGGAGTGTGGCGAGAGAAGCACGCTTTGACTAATGATGGCTGAAGTCTTTCTGCTCCGATTTACTCAGGAGGTCTCAAGGCCAAGACCTCAATGTTTTAAGGTCAAGAGCTAGCAATTTTATTTTATTTTTTTTTACCAAATATTACGTACTCATTAGAAACTCAATCAAATATAGTCACTGTCAATTCTGACTAGAAAGTGCTTTGCTTTTAGTCATTAGACCAACAAAAAGTTGCTCCTAATTGTAGAATGTAAGAGAAAATTGAAAGGATATGGCAATATCCTTTCGAAACTTGGCAAACAAGGTGCTCTGATCAGATGAGACCATTATTGAACTTTATGACCAAAAAATGTCAAAAACCTGGTTACAATTTCTTCCCATCTCACAGTTACACACTACTAAAGTGTTGGGTCTATCACATAAAATCAAAATAACATAGGTTCAAAGTTTTCAGTTGGAATGTAAAAAAGGTCTGAAAAGTTCAGGAGGAGTTGGAAAGCTTTTTCCAGGAACTGTAACTCTATGAAGCGTTTATTGAATAAGAAGAAACAAATCATGGGCCGCATTTTGCTTCAATCGGCTACAACTTTAGCTTGAGGACACAGAGAATATGGCTTTGTAGCTACCTCTGACACTGAGTGTGTGAGAAAGAGAGAGCGACAGAGAAAAGAACCATGGAGCTCTCCGTTCCCTCTCTACCCGAGAGGATGAATTATTGAGAGTGATGATCTGAAAATAACATGGGTGAGGAAAAGAGGTGCACCGCTCCTCGTGCACTCCAGTGGTCACGGGGCTGGCTGATGTCGGCACGTTTATACTCCAACGGTTTGCGTGAGGAAACGGTGTGACAGTGGCACACATGTGCATTTGACTGGATTTGGAGATCTTGAAGCAATGAAAGTTCCTTAAAGAGACAAGCTACCCGTTCACTCTGCCGGCCTTCTAGCCTGGTAGCCTCACAAACAGAAGAATACGTTATTCAGACTGTGGAGCTAGCTCCCAGCAGACCACGATAGGCCTGTCATGTTTTCTCCCTCCTCTTCTTTGTCTCTCCTTCACCATCCACCTCTCGTCCATGACCCTTTTCCACACAGACTCTCACGAACACATGCACCTGGTATCAATTTAATCTGTTTTTAGACTGTGGGATAATCACCCGGGCTCAAAATTAGTGTGCCATCAGCTTGGGTTACAGCTAGAAAAGTGTCTGTCTGTGTGAATGTGTGCGACACGTAATTGCAATGAAATTGAGCTTCCTCTATTTCCCTGTGATTTTTTTTCTTCCTCAGAGGGGTTTATGTATGTGTGTGTGTCTGTCAGCAAGAGAGTAAATATTTGTGCAGGAGCTCCAGAGAAGGTCAGGGTCAAAGTATGACAGACAGCCCAGTGGGAAATAAAGACACACACGTTCGAAGGCAGACTCACAGACACATGACTCAACTAAAGATCCCGAGAAAGTATGTAACACAGGGAAGGCACAGACAAAGACCCAAAAAAAAAAAATTGACAAACATTGAGGAAAAGCGAAGTGATAAGGAAAAACACAAAGGCAGATAAAAGATGGTGGGAAGAGACAGATACGCAGAGAGTTCGTAGGCAGGAATCCTCTGAGTTCCTCTTGGTCGCTCTCAGTAATTGGCTGGTATCCAGAAGACAGAGTGGATCAGAAAGCAGCCGGCGTGTACTCATGTGGTTCATGTAGTGGTCATCATAAAGCATTTCATATCTGGTCTGACCCCCTGTGCACGCATGCGTGCGCATCAGTGTGTTTGTGAAGCGGAGGGGGACTCAAGAGATTCCTTAGGAAACGTTACAATCAGTTCTGAAATGTCAATCATGGAGCGATGTAGTGTCCATGTGGTCATCGCCCGTGTCCAATTTCCACACGTGGAGCTAACCTGTCTTTCTCTAGTAGCGGCCTCTTGAGGGCAGAAGTAATTTCTGTGGTACATCTTGTGCCCGTAAGCTGCTGTCACAATGTTTTCCAATCTGCGTGATATGTGCATGACATGAGGGTGCAAACGTGCGGAAAGGACGGGGATTTCGTAAGACATCAAGCCTGCATATATGTATATATATATGTGTGTGTGTGTGTATATAGAGGAAGGTGGGTCATGGGTTGAGCTGCAGTTTACAGCTAGCTTCAAGCATCCAGCATGCTGATGTTCAGGTGAATTTACTGTAGCTCTAGGTCAGTGTTGCTGCTGCTGCGTCATTGCCAGCAATACATTATTTAAGTTGTAGTTATATATTCATTTGCTACGTTAAGCCCATATTATTCATAACCCATTCATAAGTAATCCTTAATTTATTTTATCACTGTGCTTCTTCTGACGGTGAAGGACACTGTCAGAAGAACCACTCCAATACTTTGGAGTGGTTCCATAGAGAATCAGTGGAGGGAGCTAAAGATTAGGGTGATGGCAAGGAGGCATTTTAAACCGTTTAAATCCAAAGAACTGAACCTCATTGCTAAAGAGAAACTGTTAAAATAACAGAAAAAATCATCCAAAAAAGCAGCAAATTTAACAAGATGCTTAACTGATTTTTATTTTATTTTTTTCCTGTTGATTCAGGACAATTGTATATGGTATTTATTCTAAATACAAATAAATTCTTATTTCCTATCAGAAACTAAATTACATATAATATATGACGCAAAAATCTAAAGATCCCATTTTGCTGAGCAAATACCAGCTTACGGGGGTTTGTTTACGCTGTTAATTACACGTTGACTGGTTCACCTGCATGTTTATTTTTACCCATAAGGTGTAGCACAACTTTCATTAGCATCTGTGCAAAGTTCGTTCAGTGCAACGTCAATTCGATCCGCGGCATTTTTTTTTTTTTTTTACCGGTATGTACACATGGGCACAAACACACGCGGAGACGCGACCTCGGTGGCCGCGAAGGACGTCAGTCTCAATCTTGTTAGATCTCTCCACTGACGCTTGATGTATCAATTTTTAAATAGCTTGCCTCAACTAACGCCTGTATATACACACACACACACACACACACACATGCGCACTCATGCAAGCACACAGACCGCTCTGTGCTCCAGGAGCTGTGCCACTCGAGGGGTACTCGAAGGGTTCTATCTTGAAAGCCTGTTGCCATAGTGACCATTATGGAGCTCATCTCCCGTGGGCCAGCAAGCTTTACACAACTTCACTCGCTGAACACACATACATACACATAAACAACCCAACTATACCCTCCGCCTATTTACAAACACACACAGACATCCTCTTTCTGCCCTTTATGTTGAAGCCGGGACCGGGCCAATGTTTGACTTGAACCAAACGCCATGAAAAGCAGGAAAACAGATCAATCAGAGCCTAAACTAGGAGAAACACTTGAATGGAATGAAGGATAGAGCTTTGTTGTAGAACGAAGCTGGTATTCTGATCAGGCATGTGCCGAAAACACACAAAACAGAATTTATTATTCATATTTTTTTCTTATAAAGTTTGAGTAAAATGACTTTGAAACACAAACCTGGTTTGTATTAATAGGCGGCGTGATGATTATGGAAAAGCTCAGAACCTCAGTTGCAGTAAATTATAACATTTTCTGGTTTCCTATTTACTTGTAGCTTATGGTTTGTCCATAAACTAAAAGTCACCATACGACTGACTTTTATTATTTTAAGTCAAATGGCAAATAAGAAAAAAATATCTCAAAACATTCTTTTTGTTTTATCTTAAGACGGATGTTCTGTATATCTGTAGCGCTTGGTGGTTAAAATTGTCCAGACATCAGAATGACTGTGGTGAAACTTGTCAGATGAAATAAAAATAAAACTTCTTACACTGATGAATAAAGTTGCACCCAACAGTTCAATAAAATGTAGTTAACGATTTTGTAAAAAAGTCTAAAACAGTGACTGGGATATCTTTTGAACTGTTTTACACTACATTAGTGAATACATCACAGATGGTGGATCGAGAACAGCTCTTCATAACCGAGAATTTGATTTCATACCTAACCCTGCTTCACAGTCGTCCAAAACTTTCCCCCTGACCTGCCCTGCCCTTTGAAACCTTCAGTGAATAGTGTGATATTAGGTTTATCAAAATCAAAGGTGCTAAGTTAAGCCATTGTTCTCTTTTCTTCCTCTTCACAATTATATATAAATGTATAAAACCTAATAATACATGGATATATGAAGCAAATTTGATCAGTTTGACCGGCAGGATGATAGTAAATCACCCAATCTTTTGGAACAGCGTTTCCATTTTCTGATGTTCCTTGAAAGGTTAATGAAACCATTTTCAGACTTATAAAGAGTGGAATAGGTTAGAAATTGAATCAGCAGACTCCAATCAGTTCGGATGTGCAGTGTTTTCCCGAGGGAAGACGTCGTCCTGTTCCCATCTCAATCAGAGCGTGGTGACTGAGGGCGTGTCTTCAACAGCAGCACTATATCATATCTAAGAGCTATCGATTGGCATGAATACACTTACTCTCTCCGGTGACCACATGAATAATTAATAGGACCCTGCATCTGAGGCCAATTTTTATCAGGATTATAGGAAAATAAGTTATTGAGCGCATTCCAAATATAGCCTGGAAGACACGGGAAATTTGATTCTAGTATTTTCCATGTCTTGGATAAGAACTGGGGGGAAAAAAAGAGGGTACGGAAAAATACTTTTTATTTTCAGACATTGTTCTCTATCCCCTTGTTTGAATGTTGTATAGTTCATCTGCTTGTCGATCCATCCTACCCATCTGTTATTCCTTCCCTCCATTGATTGGATGTCTGTCCATCCATCCAGGCCTTTTTGTCCATTTACTCCCATCAGTCCATTTTTATTTATACCTAAACATGGGCTAATAGAGACAGAGAGCTCTGGAAATTTGTGCTAGAAATATAAGGAATTTTTAAATGAAAAACTGTGAGAAATGGCTCACATACAAGTGTAACAGCTTGCAAACCTAGCTTTTGTGTATAGCGGTCTAAAATTAAAAGTCTAAGATGTCCTTAGACGTTTAATAAAAACTGTAACGAGAGTCAGGTAGAACACCGGAGCAGCAAGCAGAACCAATAAGGTGAAGCGGGCTCCACACATGGCCAGGCCGCCATTCTCGCAGAAAGTTTTAGATCGGGCGGTTGTTCGGTCGCCAGGCCTGGCATGTGTTGCCATGTCTGTCCTTTAGCAGTGGGATCCTTTGTGCCCCTCTGGCTGGACAGCCAGGACTCTCCGGATGCACGGCCTCTAGAGAAAAGCTGCTTTTTCCACCGCGCTCCTACAGCCCAGCCAACAGGAACACAAACACGGTCACCAGCACAGCACACAGGCACCCCTATACCTTAGAACCCGACAGGATGGAGGAAAGAGTTGAAAGCCCCTGAGAATTATCACTCCTTTCTTTTTCTTCCTTTTCCTTTACTTTCTATTTCCTCCACACACACGCACACACACACACACAGCACACATATCCTTTTTTTTTTCGGTGTTCTTTTGGGTCTCTGGGGGTTTGCACCAGTGGACTAGGCTCCTGTATGATGAATGATTTGCCTAAAAATACTGTCTGTATGCAAGAGAGTACATCATCCAGGTGGAAGAAGTTCCAGCCATAGGGACATTTCACATTACTTTTAGGCCCCTGTTTCCATTCTGCTGCCCCTTGGTTTACAGAAACATCGAGCAAATTTATGTACGTGTGTGTGTGTGTGTGTGTGTGTGTGCGTGCATGTGTGTGTGTGGGTGTTTGTACTTATGTGAGAATCTACAGCTTTCCTGCGAGAAGTGACGTGTCGCTTGATTAAATCCGTGACCTTCACCGGCGGTACAAGCAATCAGCTGGCGCATTCACACACCTGCTGCATGCTTAACACCTTCTTGGCACACAAACATGTAATCAGCACCTGGCAGAATGCGTCACATTATTGATCCATACACAGAAGCAAACCTGCGGTAAATGTAAATACGTACACAATGTTTGGAGACGCCATCATTTCATGCCGCAACGGTGCTTTAGCACGGCTGTAAGAAAGGCTTGCCTGGATGGGACTGCCAGGCCTGCAGATGTGTAAATAAATACATGTGTAATCTGGAGTCATGGTGCTAGAAAGGAAAGCCAGGAATTCCTTCTCCCTCCGTAGGATGCAAGAGGGAAATCATTCAAGTCCCCGGGCTGCTTCCATTGAGCGGTATCAGGGCTTTCCCTCCTCACTTTTATGACTCCGCGTAACGACTAATATGCAACCACGGAAACACCAAGAGCAAAAGTAGTGCTGTGTTATTGCGATTATTATTGTGACCGAGGCCGCGTACCGTTGTTCTCCTGGTTTTGTCAAAATCTAATTCTTACATAGGAGGAAAGGCAGCTGATCTGCTGTTGCGTCGGGTTATTGTAGTGAAACGGCCTGTAGTTCTGCAAGCCTTTAGCCTGATGAGAAAGGATCTCTTGTGGAACTTATGTCACAATAAATTAAATCCAACATTGTTTGCTTTCTCTTTGCCGTGGGTGCTGAACGGCCCTGCAGTTCGTTTTTTTATTCTTTTCTTTTTTAACCTGTGGACATATTCTTTCTTCTTTCGGTTTAAAATGTTATTTGTTGTTTTATGCAAACAAAACTAACCTTTTATATGTCAGATTTAGGTAACTACTGCCTTTAATCACTGCTCTGACTTTATTTTTCTTAATGTATTTATTGCATTTTACATTTTTGCCAATGACTGACACAGATACAGTTCCTTGGTTACCAGCAGCAATGATCAAACTGAAACGTCTTGAATCTTTTTTTCAATGTGGTTTTGTTGAAAGATGATTTCTTTCTTGCAGTAGAAAACTCTCATGGCATCTTTTTTTTTTTTTTTTTTGTCTAAATCAATTAGTTACATGTGGACAGTAAAACTAATTTATAGTCCTAATGGGGCCATTTATAAAATCACCTTGTACCATCTTGGAACAATTCAAATCTCAAGAACATCATAACCCTTCATGTGAATAGTTAAGCGGCTTTAAAATGTTCAAATTTGCTAAAGGTCTGATGAAGGTCTGAATGGTCATTGCATAAACTACATTGACAGACTTTAACGGTTTAGAGATGCTAGAAGTTCAGTTTCATCTCAGCCTCTCTTAGATTAGTCATTAACTTCAGTCTTTGGGTCCAAGGAATCTGGACTTGCACTAAGACTTCTTAAAGGTCGCATCCTAAAGATAAGAAGTTGACTCATTATAACCTTTTAACAGAACCTCATTTCAAAAATCCTAAGCTGTTATTTAAGGCAACACTTTTTTTTACAAATTTTTTTCTTTTTCTTGGATTTAATCATATTATAGATATAAACTTGAATCTTTTTATGCTAGTGAACTCTAATTTATGAATCATTAAAAATGAGAAGCTCCCACTTTTAAAAGATAACTCATAACATGCAACTGAGCCAAAAAGGCTTTTTTTATGCTTTGGATTTCTACAGAGACTGCTGTAATTGCTTCGGTGGGAGAAACATTTTAATAATGCAGAATTATTCAGATCATTATTGAGGCTAAAAAGATACAAATTATTTCGGGGCATTTTTGGCCAAGAGGGGCATCACTGCACCTGCAGCACAAACAAGGCGTATAATATTTATTGAAGAAGGGATAACTTTATTCTAAAACTAATGCATTGAACCTCATATACACGGCAGGCGTTATAATTTCAAAAGCTCGAATAAAGTTACTGGGCTGCTAAGCTTTTATATTGAGTGGCTAATATTTAAAGTCTGTATAATTAAATTCTTTATTTCTACTCTCCAGCATGCAGACCTGGAACGTACAAAGCTTCAGCCACAGATGCCTACTGCACCAAATGTCCTCCTCACAGCTCGTCTCCACATGAACAGGCCATGGAGTGCATTTGTGAGAAAGGCTTCCACCGTGCTGAGACCGACCCACGCTCAATGGCTTGCACACGTGAGTAATACAAACACAAACAGAAAAAAAAACAAAAAAAACTTTGCTACATTGACATGTCGTTTACACCAACAGCTCTAATGCTAATAAATCTTCTTTAATAGGTTGATGATAAACTTTTACAAGACTTTGCAATGCATGACTGCTTTGCCATTTTAAATGTGTACACTTCCTGCACACTTACAGTGCACATGCATCCAAGGAGTATAGTTTTGTGGTTGCAGTCAGTACATTTTCATTCTTTGTTTTCAACTGCAACCGTCCTAAGGGTAATATGAAGTGGTGGCAGCATCATGCTGTGCAGATACTGACAGGGAAGCTGGCCAGAGTAGATGGGAAGCTAGTTGAAGCTAACTAGAGGGCAATCCTGAAGTAAAACTGTTAGAGCCTGTAAAACACCTTAGACTGGGGCAGAGGTTCACCGTCCAGCAGGACAACGTCACTAAACATAGAGCAGGAGATTTTTATGGAATGGTCTGGAAAAATATTAATGTAAGATTTACAAGTCAGTATGTATTTCCAATTATAAATCTTTTCAAGACTTTTAACAACCTATTGTTAGCAAATACTGTCTTGGCAACATGACTGTGCTGTTTTGTAACAAAGAAAACACATTTCTCTAGATATGGTATGCAGATAGAGACATGTCCCAAAGAATCTACAGGTATAATTTCACCTTAGCATGGTTCTTTTCATCCTTCCACTAAACTACTTCCTATACTAATTAAATACATAACATTTGTGTTTATAGCATGACAAAATGTAAAAAGTTCAAGAAGTATAAACAATCTTAACGTTTTGTATATTCTCTCAGAACACGCAGGGGAAGTAAATAATAAGACTTGGATTTACTACAATGGCGTATTGGACATGTTGGAGAGAAAAAGGAAGTGGGGAGGAACACACACGTGCAGACATACGACACACATGCACACACTCAAGCATGGACAGATATACCCAAACCCATTATCGGGTTATGGTAGATTACACTCATTAATCGTTGTAGCAGGTGAAATATGACAGGTGTTATCAGCTGGAAATGAGTAACGGTTTTGTTCGAATATATACGGTCACACACACGCGAGCGCACACACACACACACACACATGTGCTCTGCTGAGTGGTTAGCAGCACCATTTTCAGGTTTGAGAGTGAAAAATGAGAAAATAAGGAGAAAAGGTGAAAGAATTATTCATAGACATGGAGAATGACACTTGAGACCCAGGGAAAGAATAGAACAGTGGGGGGGAAATAGGAGTCTATAAAAGTCATATAATCTAAGTGTCATAAAAGTGTCAAAAAAGGCTGATCAGTAGTAATGGTGATGACAGACTCTCGAGTTTCACTCAATGAAGTTGGGGGATGGCGAAAAGACCATGGCGGGATTTGCAGCACAGTAACATTTACCCACCCGTCCTCCACCGCGAAGAGGCGCTCACTGTCGGGGGAGACCAATCAGACAAGGTCCCAGGCCCCGCTGATCCCCAGCCTCCCGAGGCTCGCTGCTCAGCTGGGACCTGATGAGATGTCATGAGAAATTGGCATCTGTGTCCAGCAAAATTTTCATATGGCTGGGATCCCTGCACCACGCTGGGCTGTAAGCAGCCAAAATCAGAGGCTTCCTCTCGAGTGGTTTCCATGGAAAATGAATGGCATTGAATGAGCTCAGTGTTCATTGATGATGTGCTGGAATCTTCTCAAAAGCAGAGCGAGGCGGCCACAGAGCAGCTCAGGAACTGTTCTAGAAATAAGCAGATAAGAATATCTTTTTGAGTTGAATAGAAATTGACGTTACCTGTACTTAGGGGATGGTGTGAATACAAAGGTGAATAACATCCTGAAGGGTTTTCTTAAATGAGCGTTAATTAAACAGAGTTCTCTCAAGCAATAGTTCTCAACTATCAAAACTCGTACCAGAAATACAAGATGTGAAGTCTAAAAGAAGATCTCTGTATCAATACATTTATACATTTATACGTCTGGTTAGATGTACGACAAGAAGAGACTGTGTTTTAGGGGGGGAACAAGGTTTAACTTTCTTCTTTTTCCAGTTACAATTGAATGACGTTTTTCCACGTGCAGAAACATACGTCCTCCATTCTCTTCCATCAGGTCCTCCGTCTGCTCCAGAGAACCCCATCTCCTCTGTGAATGAGACCTGCGTCACCCTGGAGTGGTCGCCGCCCCGCGACACTGGAGGCAGAGGGGACATTACCTACAGCCTCCACTGCAGAAAATGCTCCGGCGAAGGCAAAAAGTGCGCGCCGTGCGGCAGCAGCGTCCATTTTGTCCCAAGACAGTTCGGGCTCGCGTCAGCCAGCGTGCTGATCACTGACCTCCAGCCGGACTCCAACTACACCTTCACGATCGAGAGCCAGAACGGAGTTTCAGATCTGAGTCCGACCCCCAGAGGCACGGTGGTAATAAATGTTACAACATCGCAGACGGGTGAGAACGTGCACATTTGCTGGAGTAATGGTTTTAAACATGACCGTCGACAAAACACAAAGAGCAGAATTTTAACCTGAAATCTGCCGGATTGTTATATTTCCTGAGCAAAGAGTTTGTTTGAGTTTTAATGTGTAAAATTAAGATTGTCTTTTTCTTGAGAACTGACATCGCCTTTCAAAAGTGTACATGTTATTGATAAATGAAATAGAAATCAGAAAAGCTGCAGAGGTTCATGGTTTCTCTGCAAAGAGCCGAAACTTTACAACGATTAGTTGTGCTCTCTTCAAGCTGGCCTTAATGAAACAGTGATAAGAAGAACCGAAGCTACAAACGTTCCACAAATAAGGCAAACATGCTGAAAATGAAACTCTGGCACTTTTTGGTGTACATGCTGAATGGGATGTATGACGCACATCGCACTGAACACAGGGCAGCTAAAACCTTTTCAGAAATGACTCAACGTCCAGATCTAAATGCTATCAGAAATATGTGGTAACACTTAAAAGTGCATTTCGCTGAAGCTCTTCCACTAATCTAAGTCAACTGGGAGATCAAATTAATCGCTATACGTGCATAAATAGTATAGAAAAAATGCTAAGATGTGCACTTTTCGAGGCAATGAAATGTGGTTCTGCACAGAATTCTCTGTGAAGCTGAGTACAAATTCATGTCACACTTTCCAGATTTTGATTTGCAAATCTTTAAGCATGAAGGTTTCATTTCCTTCTGTCCACTTCAAACTTACGTTAAACTTTATGTTGGTCTGTTGCACAGAATCACTTTAAAACACATTCAAATTTGAGGTTGCAACGTGAGAAAATGTTAAAATGCGTAAAATTATTTAGAATGCTTTTACAAGGCACTGTACCGTCAAAATGAAAAAAAAAAAATGCGACAACCTTAATTTGCTGCAATGGGGAATTTCACTGATATCACAAAATGACCCTGACGCGTCTACGCTTACACGTGTAGGCATGATAGTATGTGTGTCTGTCATTTGGTGGGACTGAAATTTGTGTAAAAGATAGGTGTTCATGACGAGGTGCCGATGAGTAATAGGCCTCGTACTATACGCGTGGATGTGTGTGTAGTGGAAAGTGAAAAGGGGCGGAGGAGGCTGTTAACCACATTATGTGCTGCACATGCTATTCGCAGCTATAAGCCCGAGTTTCACACATTTGCACAGATACAGGCGCAGGCGAGTAAACCCACACCGTCATCCCACCAGAGCAGGTGTCCCAGTGTGGAAACACTGCAGAGGAAATCACACAGCTTTTGTGGTTTCACGTTGATAATGCTTAGATCACGTGATATGAGCAGCATAAACGTGCGCTTCATGAGACGCTGCGAACACACGTGCACTGCACATAACACGTCGTGGGCTGTGTGATTTCCAAAATGTATGACAAACACACTGCAATATGGCTTTGTGCAACAAAGCGCCGTGGGCATGCTTTTTCTGATGTCTTTGTTTAGCCAAACCATCTGCTTTTCTGCTCCTCCTTTGTAACCATTTTAACTTATCTTTCTCCTTGCTGCTCCTGCTTTCTCCTTGTCGTTTTAGTGAGCGTCGTGCTAAAAGAAAGGCGAAGCAAGGACAGTGTAACATTGGCCTGGCAGGGTCCGGAGAGACCAAATGGGGCGATCGTGGAGTATGAGGTCATTTACTATGAGAAGGTGAGGGAAGGCACTGAAAAGCACTGTTCTCTGCCGATAGGGACAACATAATTCCATTTTTCTGTTGTAGAAAAAAACGTGTCATGTTATAAAAATGTTCCCTCGTCCTCTGGAAACTCAAAACATTTGTATCAAACTATTTCTTAAAGATTCTGAAGTGGAGTTTTACTGATCAGAAACTTGAATCCGACTTCAGATTGTTGTTTTTATGCAGTCTGGTTTCGCCTGCCCGTAGTAATATTGGAACAGCTCCAAAATTTGGCTTTAGCGTCTTTCATTAACACTGTTAAAAATGATTGAAACCACAGTTTATATGTGTGTGACTGTAGATCACTGAAAAGTCCAAAAGGTTGCCAAAATGTTCAACTCCTGCATGTTCAGTGACCGAGGTTCAGCACAGGATACAACAGATCAACTCTCCTGTGCTCCATTGAGGTTATATATTATGCTGAGAGTCTGTTTGCGCAGCGTCAGCTTCCTTAGAAATCATTCAAAGGGTTATCGATGCCATGTGTCCATCCATTCTTTATTTACACCTGCGTATCCTTGGTGACTATCACCAGGTCAACAGTCATTTGCAGACCAACACAGAGACACGAAGGACACACACATTTGCTCCTCAGGGCAACTTAAAATAGAACAATTGACGCAGCATGCATGTTTTTGGATTGTGGAGGAAAGCCATGACTCGGGGATGTTCTTGATGCAAAGCAGCGCTACTTTGTGTAGTCATTTTACTTTAGATCAGAACAAAAGTACAGAATAAAAACCCTTTTAATACCTGCTGTCAATTAAACGTTTTTATTGTTGCTATAAGATCTGAAATTGGTTTTGCAGGTTTGCTTGTCTGGTTTGGTTAGCCTGATTTCAGCCAGCTGACCAAAAGAGTGCAGCACCAGCTCAGGGAGGAGGAGTGCTTACATTGCTGTATGCTCTGAGAAATTGGTGGTGGCTTCAGCACCTTTTGTGGCATCTCATTAAAATGATTTTTTTTTCACAAATTTTTTCATATTTGCATATAAATTTATAATTTTTTATACTGTAGTTCTTTACACCAGAAGATTTGAATTATCTGTAGACATTAAATGCGGTTGGGGATGTTAGTTATTGACCCTAAAAGACGTCTTGACAATAACGTGTAGCGTGCAAGTAATCTAAATTTGTTCATTGTTTCTTTCTCTTTGTTTGTTCTAAATCAACTATTTCAAAATGACTGCAGCAAGCCTTTTTCAGATTTATTACAGTTAAATGCTCATTCCTGTTTTCCTTGTGCTCCTCCTACATGTTGGCAGGATATGGGTTTAGCCTAAGGCCATGTCTCTAATGACTTTTTCATCACAAATGTGCCGCTATCGCTCCGGTTCCTCTGCCTTTTTTTTTTTTTTTTCTCATATCCCCTCCACTGCTCACATCAAGCTAATTAACCACACATCTGTCCAACAAACCTTGTAAAACACAGCCAAGGTGATGAAATTAGACTTGTGTGACTATGTGTGCTGGCATGTATTAACAGTAAAATCGTGTTAATCCGTATTGTAGAAGGTCTTCCATTAGGTGGAGTATCAGTGTCTCAGCAGGGAATCAGCTTACTGGCGGACAAACTTGTTCTCTCATCATCCCTCTGCATACACACACACACACACTGAGACACACATCTAAGTGTGCGTGCACGCACCTGGAAGGTAATCGAGGAACAAAGCGAAGCAGCTTTAGTAACCACATATTGCCCCAGAGTTAAGAGAAGATAAGATTTGGGATTTGACAGATGCTCAAATATAAACGTGGCCAAATGGACCAGCGCCGAAAATGTCGTGAAGTGCATTAGATTCCAAGAGACTGCTAAATTCAACAATTTAAGACGCTCTATTAGATTTAAACATCTCTATTCAGTCTGCGTCTCTTGATACCACAGCCCAGAGCTCTAGATCAAAACCGTTCTCATTTTTATGTCTTGTTTTGAGTATTTATTTTATTTCCTGTTGGTTAATGCTCGTCTTCAGAACCAGCGGGAACAGAACTACACGGTTTTAAAGACTCGATCCAACATGATGACAGTGGACGGCCTGAAGCCTGGGACCACCTACGTGTTCAGAGTCAGGGCTCGGACTGATGGGGGCTACGGGACGTACGGTGGGGAGATTGAACTGGAAACCAGCCATGAGGGTAAAAAAAATATATATATATATTTATTTTTTTGTATTAGATATTTTGACTTTTTCGTTTTCCTTCCATTGTCTTTTCTGCTCAAAACTCACCGTTTTTTCTATGGTTTTGGTGCAGCAACTTCAAATTGTACCTACATTAGTAATAATCTAGTTCTTCAAACAGAATTCTCAATAATATTAAAACCTTTGATCCAAAAAGGAACAATAAAAGAAAAACAGAAGAGGAAGCTGTGCCACATGTAACATTTCTGGATCTCCTTAGCTTAGTGAAGGTTACAGAAATGAAAAATTTGTGTTTTTCTTAAATTTTTCTGACATGTACAGTCAGGCTACTTCTTTTTTTTCTTTTCTTTACTGTTTTAGGTCACTTTGGATTACCAAACATATTTCAACCTTCAAATCAAATCATTTTTTAACTTTGTGGCACCGAATGTCTCCTTCTTAAACGTTGTAATAGCCGGATAGTCTTTATATCCAGATATAATTATTTGAACTGATAAACAGGACACTGCCTTAGATCTTATTGTATTCTGATATTTTGCAATTAGAGATTTTTTTTGAGTGGCAGTGTTGGAAAACGTAAGTCTGACGTAATGTCCGACATTGAGGAAATCAAGATTCTAAGTTTTGTTTTGAACAGTGTGTATTTTTATAAGTATCTCTTACAGCAGACAGAAATCGATTCACTCGTTTCCAGTCACACTCCATTTTACGGTGAAGTCCGACGTGATGTTTTGATACTGCGAGATCTCAGGCCACGAGATATTTACACATGCATGCTGCCATGATGATTATCAGATGAGTCGCTCCTTCCAATTCACTAAATGAATTCACTTTGTGGTTTTAAAGTTCCCTGCTTTTCACCCCAGCTCCTTCCTCGGTTTGGCTGTGAGGCAGAGACGCCCTGGCGGTCTCGCGTGTTGCCGTGCACGCATTTGAGCCAGTGGCTTCAAAGTGTGCTGAAGTACTTTTTTTTTTTTTTTCCGGTAAACGAAAGACAAATCAGTTTGACAAGAAAGGGGAAAATGTGAATAGGGGTTTGGACTGGAGATCTTAATTCAAACAGACTTTTGGAGCAAAGTGAAATGACTGACTGAACAGGTTTTCTCCAACTAAAGTCAGAGAACAAGGATTTAGCTATCTTTTTATATCCAACCCCTCCCTGTCACAGAGCTGGCTGTCCCAAGCCCTGTTATTTCAGACCAGATAAGCCTCATACTATGCACACTATGTGGAATCCCTATGATATAGTTGTCAAACTCCCTGTCACGTATCCATTTCGCCACCTTTAATATTGCTTCATCATGAGCTCTTTGGGGTTTCTTTTCTTTTTTTTTTTTACTCCCTTTAATGTGGCTTTCAAAGCGATCATTGATTCCTAGACAGGCATGGAGAGTGGAGTGAATCAGTAAATGTGTAGCGCTTCAAAGTACATTGACTGTGCAGCACAGAAAAGGCATGCATTACCCTATAAATCATTCAGTTGTCAATAAAAGTATTTCAGAGCCTTACTTCTTCTCCGGCGCTCCAACAAATATCATTAATTTGATGCCTCAACATGCTGCACGGGTCTCTGTGGTCCACAGCCTCCTCACAACAACGGGTCCACATCAAAGTAAAGGCGTCGTAAAATGTTAATTGGCTGATCTTGTACCAATCACGTGCAAGTTATCTAATCAGATCAGCTGCATTGATCATTACAGGACGGTGTGTGTGTGTGTGAGCGAGCCTCCGACTGTAACAGGAGATCAATGCCTGGATTATTACGACTTCTCAAGATGCCCGGCCGTATTATGCATATGTGCGCCACACGCACACTTGCAGACGTGGATGTCTGCTCACGCTCAGCTAAGCCAGATAAATGGGGGTATTTGTTTTGAGTAATGGCTCGATTGGTGTGGCATAAAAATCGATGCGTCTTTGCAGAAAGTTCTTGGCGTTCGCCTTGTTATGTGCAATGTTAACATATCCATTTGGACAGCGCGGCCGAATAGGAATGGCTTTCATGTCTCCTCTTGTACCCTCACAGGCGATACCGAGAGGGAGAAAGCTTTTCATCAAGAGCCTTACTTACTATTCCATCCGCCTCCCTTTCCTCTCTTGTGCTTCTGTTTGCTGCTCCCTCTCTCTCCCTTTCTCTCTCTCCCTCCCTCCTGCCTCTGTCTTTTATGTCTTTTCTAATACCATAATTTTTCATGCTCTCTCTTTCCCTCGCCACGTCCGTGGTATCATTTTCTGTCTTTTCACTCCCAACCTGCCTTAATCTCACCTTACCTCCAACAGAAAATGCCGTGGGCTTCATTCGTTTCTCGCCAAGACCTGCTTTAATAAACTTTTATAACGTTCACTTTCTTTCTTTCTTTTTTTTTTTTGCTTCCCTGGCTCTGCAGACGTCTTGGCCATTGGGGACCCAAACCAGTCCACCATTCTGGTTGTGTCCATTGCAGGAGGGATTGTTCTCCTCATCTTCTTGGTGACCTGCTTCGTTGTTAGTGGAAGGTAAGGGAAAGATATGGGCACCCAAAAACCCAAAGTCTTATATGAAAGTAAAATTTAACAGTACGGCAAGTAAAATGAGACACAGGTAATGTTTCCTCATTCTGTTTTATAAAACTAAAATCTGAAAAGTGTGGAGCTGTTTTGTATTTGAGATACTTTTTAGAACCACCTTATGATGTGATTACAGCAGCACATCTCTTGGTTTATGTCTTTAACAGTTTTGTACATCTATAAATTGATTTTCTCTTTTTTTGTTTTACTTTAAGTAGTATTTTTTATGCCACAGATTTGCAATTGCAATCAGATTCAGCTCTGAGCTTTGACAGGGCCACACGAACCCATGAATATGCCTTGATCTCAGCAATTGCATTGCAGCTTTGGCTGTTTATTCAGGGTCTTTGCCATTTATCAAGTGTTTTACACATCTTGATGCTGCTAAACAATATCATGAAGTCTGAGAATCACCAAACAGGTCAAGGATTGAATAGTGGAGAAGTTGAAGCATGTTTTGAGCGCTGTTCCCATTTGAACCTGGGAACGGTAAAGGACAACTACAGAGACATTCTGCTGAAAGGACAATTATTAGTTATGAACTCCACGAATCTGGTCTTCAAAGAAAAGTGGCTTGAAGAAAGTCATTGTTAAAAGAAAGCCATAAAAACTCCTGTTTGTAGTTTGCTAAAGCCCTTGAAGAGAAGGCATCAATCGTGAAATAGGGTTTTGTGGCGGTAGGAGATCACAATTCAATTTTTTTTTAAATTTTTTTTTTACTTGCATGCAATTTGCTGTGTGGGAGAAAACTCTGCATGTAACCCTGAACCAAACCATCCCCACAGTAGAACAAAATACAAAAAATGGTGACATCGGGACTGTCTTCTTTTCACTAAATTAAAGCGGCAATTAAATTAAATTGCCGCTTTAATTTAACTGCAAAGTGCCAAGTTTTCCTTGAACTTCATAATAACAGACTATTATTTGTTGACCAGGCAAATAAAATCCAAATGAACCGCGTGACAAAATGTAGAAATGTTCAAGAGGAGCGAATACTTTTGTAGCACATTTTGACAGGAAGCTTTTTGAGGCTCACTTCGTTTCACTGCTAAAAGCAATCACATGCCAGGAGCATGTTTGGCAATCTAACGCTGCATTTACCTATTTATAATCTGATTTTCCCTCCTGTCCCTCTCGACATCAGTCTGTGGAGAGATTACACATAGGTGTGAAAAAAGAGGGCGTCCATCTCTGACATTTACCAAAAAAGTCTGATTAAAGGTTGGGCTCCGCTGAATGTGACAAGCGTGGACTTCTTTGGTCACTCACTTTGAAGGTTAGACGGTTTGTTAAGGCTCAGCCTCGATGGAGGCCAGAGAGGAGAAACGGATGAGACGGAAAGAATGGAGGAGCGGTGGAGGGAGGGCAGGGGGGAGAGGATAAAAAGAGCTCCGATCTCTAAGAGGTGACATGATGAAAGCATCAGGTGTTAGGTGAAAAAGCTCTTTGGAGAGGAAGTAACGGACCAGAGGGGACCTGAAACCACAACACCTGTAACCAAATGTTTACCCACCTTGCGCTCCGACTAGATTACCCGCATTTCAGGAATGACACACGGGCAAACACGCGCATGCTTATGTACACACGCTAAAAACATTAGTATTGATTCATGTGATTGCTTATCAGGCTGAGTGCTCTATTCACTATTGACTCGAAGGGATGTAATCAGCGGAGACTGTTCTGGCTGCTGTGGAACACACACATGTACACGCACACACACACACACACACAGAGCACTTAGGGCACACGAACGGGAACCCATCAACGTGTTTTTAATCAGACAGGGATTACAGGCTTGTTCCACCCCTCCCAAAAAAAAAGAAAAAAAACAACCTGTGAAACATTTTGCGTTATGAACACATGTGATGACACAAACACAGACTCACACTCATCTAATCAGATTTCACAGGCTGGGGAGGTGTTAACTAGGTTTTACGGAGAGGTCGATGCCGTACCATCAATTTCAGGCCTTCCTCCTCCTCCTCCTTCTCCTCCTCCTCCTCCTCCCCTCTGTCTCTATCTTCTGTCCGATGAGAAGCTTGGACGCTCAGGAGGAAGACACGGTGATGGCTGCTTTCTATTAAAGCACATCTGTCGAAATGCGTGCGCTCACAGGTGGGAGTGTGCGCCTTGTTTGTGACCAGAGAATAAAGATCAAAGCCGAGTCGCGAGAGAGCCAACGAGTGCCGTGCACGTGTGCGTGCGCGCTTACAGAAATTTGGTCAGGATGGACAGAAGCAAGAGAAAGGGAGAGACACAAGTGGAGAATAAACATATTAGAAAGGTGCTAGGATTGACGGATTGCAGCCTGGGGGAGGGGAGGGAGAGGTACATCTGAAGCATAATGGTGCCGCCGGAGAGCCACATTTCCAGATGATGTGAGAGATAGAGAGAAGGAGGTGGAGGCCTGGAGGAAATTGATGGAGGAAAGCGAAGAGCCAGGGGAAAGAAAGCGGAGGTGCAAGGAGCAGAAGATGAAAAGGCAGATTGCGAGTGTGTTTGAAACAGGGAGAGAAAAGGGTAAGGGGAGATGATGGGTGGGCGATTGCGCTGTTAGGTCCAATAGGACTGTCATCCTTGAAGCTGGTAGGAATTGGGGGTGGAGGGGGGGGAAATATCTAAAACTAATCTCCTCTTGTGTTGTCTATTCCTCCACGTTTTTCATCTCTCCCCTCTCATCCGTCATTCAAATTCCCTCCACCCTCTCTGACATGTTTCCCCTTCTTCTCTCTTTCCGACTCTCCAGCTTTCATTTCCTGTTTTGTTCTTGGAATTTGCATTTGGATGAATCCATCGACAATCACATGTACTCGCTGTGACCGGCTCAATATGAACAACGATTGGGCTGAAATTGACATTGAGAGGCAGCCAGGTTTTAATTGATTTTTCTACCAGGCGTTTGAAGGACCCCCGTCTCTTCCAAAATGCCAGCTATTTAAATAATCATTAAACTGAATAAAAGTGCTGAGGGTTTTTTTTGTTGTTGTTCTTTTGGAGCAATAATTCTGTATTTGAAGGATACAGTTTATTACAAGAAATTAGAAATGCATTCAAATGTAAATTTATTCCAATAAAATGTTTCAAAGAAGAGACAGAGATTACACTGGGAGTGATACATTTCAAATTTCTCTCAATTTTAATTATTAGAAAATGTAACTAATACAGATCAAAATTAAAGTTTGTTTGGAAAAGCGAATGTCATAAATAAAGACAAATTTAAAAGGGGGGTGGGGGGTTAACAAAGAAATGTTGTAGCATGGGAGCACACAACCATCTAGAAGACCTCTACAGTTATCCATCAAACACCATTGACAAGCAGGATAAGTTTTCCTAAAGGTGCGCTGTCCAAGCATAAAAACGGAAAGTTAAGTAGAAAAAACAAGTGGGGTAAACGTTAAATAGTAAAATAGAACTTTTTCGAATTGAATTACAAAACTAGATGCACTTTTCTGATACTGTCATTCCCTGTCCCATGTTCACCTTCAAACACTTTCACCATCCGCCGCAGCCTTCGCCGGCAGCGTACCGAACGACTCTGCCACATGAACAAGCTGATTTGCAGGCGATTCTGTTCTCTCCTGTTCTCATTTAATAAAGTGCTGTTATGCTATTGTTACAGCGGGAGGGAAAACATGAAAAAACACCCAAAGCTACTCAGACGCAGCACGCTGCTGACAAATCACACCAGTTATTGCTGTGTGCATGCCATTACTGCTCAGCTCGGCGAGTCTGCGTTTGCAAGCATTGTGTGGCTTGCATGTGAAGTTTTGCTCTTTTGTCCTCCTGAGGTTGCCTTGGCAGGCTGGCAGGTGCAAACGATGGGGAGCGACTAGGAAACTGGCACTGCCATGGATTTAGCAGATGGCCTTTCACTCACGAAGCATTCTCCCCCTTTGGTTTCACTTTCTCCCACTCCTTGTTGAACATCTTACAGCTTCTGCCTCTGAGCGTCTTTGGCTGTGTGTCTCGGCGTGTCTCAGGTTTGGGGCGTCGTTTTGTTTGGAATCTAATGATCCTGCGGCCGATCAGACATCTCCTTTTCTGATTTGCTGCGGGCTTCGGTTGCACGCCAGATTCCTGTGTGTTTTTCTGTCTGCATCTTTTTTAATGTGGGAGTTTTGGAGACAAGTCGACATGAATTTGTTCCGTCTTTGACCGAGGCACATTTTTAAAATGGTTTATCTACTTTGTTTCCTAAATTCTTTAGCTGAGGGATAACTTTTGATTGAGCTGCATATTGTTCAGCAGGGTCAAGAAATGAAAAGAAGTGCAAAAGAAAAATTGCCCAAAATCTGATTCATATTAGTTTTTGTCAGACATGTTCATATTCCAATTTTTAGAACTACATGTTGCACCATTTTAAAAAGAATAACATTCTTGAACTTTTCCAAAGGTTTTTTTTGTTTTGTTTTGTTTTGTTGTTGTTGTTTTTTTTATAACAAACTGCAAAAGTATTTCACTGGGATTTCACGTGTAACACAAAATTGTGAAATTGAACCAAAAGCACACAGAATTTTTCTTGCAAATAAAAATTTTGACATTTAATTCAAGGGGACACATCCAGAAGTTGCAGGACCACTGCTCTAGCCACGTAGGGCTCTAGGGTTAAGGTGGGGGAAACCCTGCTTTCAGCAGGCAGGAGAGTCTCGCACAACCCAGTCACAATCCCAGTTGTAAAGCACTTTAGACAAACACATCTGAATTATTCCTAATTCTTCACATTACCACAGTTACACAACCAAACACTGCGGATCGTGGTTCTCCTTTGCTCGTGCCCCAAGAGGTGTGGGGACGACCTGGGGGCCTCTGACGGCAGCATTGGAGTGGCTGGGGTTTGTTGTAGGGTGCTGCTTGTGTAAAGTAATCATTTCTACCATACACTCTGACCACCCACACACACACACACACACACATATTCACACGCACTGACACACATATAATTAAATGGCTGAAGGTCAGACAAACACGGGTTACTGTTTCATCAATGTGGCCTGCCCACTTTGAAGGCCACTTTCTTGATTTAATAAAGTAAATTATGCAATTAGAATACCTCTTCACGCCTTTGTAGAACAAGTCTGCCCTGGGACACGTAGGGCAGGCAACCATCTTCTCTAGATGGTATGCCTGAAATGCCAAAGACAGGATGCATTAAAAAATAAAAATACAAAAGCTTCAGTGGAGAGTCTAAACATGACATCTGACTTCTGAGCTTTTCCCCTGCTGTACTACATAAAATCACAATAAAGTACATCAAAAGTTGTGGTTGCAAAGCCACTGTATCTATTATATAAAAACTCAATGAGACGTTCTTTCATTGGAGAACACGAAAACGGCTGAGGGAGAAACATACAAAGCAAAGTAAGTCATCAAAAGGATGATAAAAATAACGTCAGACTTCTCAGTCTCTCTGACAGAGAGTGCTAACTGCTCTAGTTTCTTTACACATTAACAAGTCTTGTTCATGAGTTTGTATGTTTGTGCGTCTAAGCTCTTTTACCTCAGCAGCAGCTGCCATGCAGCCCACGGTTATTCTTAAAAACTTCATGACACAAACAAGGAAAGGCAGACTGAAAAGGGGGAAGCTTGCTAATGAAAACATGCCTTTGAAAAGAGAGAGAGAGAGAGATAGAGACAGAGAGAGAGACAGAGAGAGAGACAGAGAGAGAGAGAGAGAGAGAGAGAGAGAGAGATTCGTTAGGGGGTGAAGGTAAAAAATTTACCAATTCATTTTGTTCCCTTTAGGTGGTGTTGGTGTTTGCTTGATAACGGCACTAATAACGACTTGGCAGCTAAAAAGATCCCATGTTTACAAATTCAGAAACAAAACAGGCCAGTGTTTAGAGGTGTGTGCGCGTGTGTGTGCGCGCATTTACTTAATGATGGCAAGGTGCGTGTAATGTCATTAGCCAGATTTTGTGTGTGCTTGCTTGAACGATATGGTGTTTTCAATTAATGCGGCTAAGCTGCAGGGTGTACCTAAATACAGCTTTGTCTGCAGAATGCCTTGAAAGTAGCTAAGGAACAGCGCAATGATAGCAGGTGCAGAACTTTTTCTCCACACATGCTCTACGCAAATGAGCAGCTGCTGCAGAAAAATGGATCAAATGTCCGGCAAACGTCACGGGGGGGTGGGAAGTGAAAGTAATTTGTCTGCTTCTTGTAAACGCATTCAGACGGACGCGTTACTTGACCTAATCAAGATGCGTGGGTGTAAGTAGCGTTAGAATCATTAGGTAAATTAGTTTCACACTGACTCCCATGCGCAGATCAAATATAAAGATACACTTCAATTAATGATGCAGATCACATGCTCCTCCTGGCTTCCTTCTGTCTCCTGCCATTTTGACCTTTCAACCAGGTTGTTAAAACTTCTACTACGCTACACCAATTACCGCAACGTAGCTCCTTTCCCTGGCCCCGGTCCTCTTCCTCCTTTCTTAGCTTTACCACTCACTTTAATGAGCGGCTTCCAAATGAAATGTTTCCAAACAGGGTGTTAATGAAACATGGACAGATTTATTAGTCATAAGTCTCCAGCTAATCATTTCCCCTTCCTAATAATTAGGCTGAGCTGAGTAAATCTTTTTACACTGTGGTCAGAGAGTGCTGAACCGGAGCCAGGACGGAGATCGAGGAGGCCGGGAAAAGAAAGCTCACTCACTTCTGATCCGCTCACTTAAATCACCCTGACTTTTTGTTACTTTTCCTTTTTTTTTTTTTGTATTTGCAAAGCTCCTCGGATTCCACGTTCGGCCTTTTTAGCACCCGAGCAGCAAACGTGCTTTGTTTTTTTCAGGTGATGAAGAAGGCTTAATTTTGCCGTGGAATAATGAGTGAATTAAAGCCATTGATTTCATTCCTTGTAATTATTTTTGATTCAATGGCTTGACATTAAATGGAATAACCATTTTCATGAGTAATGATGAGAGCAGATAACCTCAGCAGGGCGCAGCGGCGTGTTTGTGTGAGAGAGCGCGAGGCGAGAGCGATGGAGAAAGTAGGGTAGATGTGTCAGTTTATTGTGTCGTACTGGAAGGGTGACTAATGATTAACTGATTCCATTTTTTCCCCCCCGGTTATTTTGATTAGCGGCAAGAAAATAACGTAGACAGACAGGAAATGAAAGAGGGGGGGGGGGGGGGGCAGATTTTTAGAGGTGGGAAGAAGAGAGGGAAGGAAAGGAGGAGGTGAGGACAGAAGGCGGGAAAGAGGACAACAAAGGAGTTCTGATTTCGCAGTATTTGTCAGCCAACACAAGTCAGAGCTGGGGCGTGTTGTGTCTGTCAGGTTAGGCAGGAGACAAGTTGAGAGGGAAGCAAAATCAGCCTCAGAGCCCGAGGTCAGCTGATGTTTAAATGAAAAATACAAGCAAAGGAGAAAAACGGCCAACGTTGTCTCTCGTGCTTCTTTAGCCATGCAGACTGAAGAATGAAATGTTACATTTTGTCTTTTTTTATCAAATTTAATCAAATTGTATTTTAAATTGGCAGCAAGTTTCTGTTCTCTTTAGTTAAAATATTTAATACGAATATCATAGAGTTCCTCCCAAAGGTATTCAGATGCAATGTACTACTTCATACTACAACCACAAACCTCAGTGTGTTTTATTGGGGTTTTAAGGAACCAACATGAACTCTATTCTCAATTAGATTTAAGTTTGGACTTGGACTAGGCCATTTCCAGCACACAAATATGCTTTGACCTCTAGCAGTCTATTGTAGCTCTGGCAAAGCAGAGTCACTTGCTCTGTTTTATTGTTGTTTTTTTTCCCAAGTAACTTGCCACCATCAGTGTTTGAGTGTACATGTGAATGGGTGAAACACTGAATGTAGTGCGAAGCGCATTGGGGTCCTCTGGACTTGATAAAGCGCTGTGTAAGTACAGACCATGTTGGGGTGGTGAGTCCTGGGCTATTTGCAGCGTTAGCTTTCAACCACGCATAAAGGCAAAAGGTTAATTAATGCTGATATAATGAAACGATAACGTCAGATGACAGATTAGATGTGTTTCTACTGAAATTACATCATGCACAGATGGAATGTTCACTAGCTGCCTTGTAAAGGTGACTGGTTGCACAAAGGTTTATTGAAGAGTATCAAAGTCAAGGGAGTTTAATACAAATGTGCACCAAACTTTTCACTTTTTAGGTCTAAGCTGTCTATAATTTCCATTCACTTCACAATTATTGGCTACTTTGTGTCGATCCGTCACATAAAATCCCCCCAAAAATATCCTGACGTTTGCAACAAAATTGTTTTACTTCTGTACGGCTCTGCCTCTGATTTAACAGCACAATCTTTATCTTATGAGAAAATACACCTCAAGCTCTACACCGTCTTAATTTTTCACATATTTGAGAGCTGACAACATTGCTTGGGCGTTGATGGAGCCATCACTTGACAACAGAAACGGAAGTTCATTACCTACTCCGCGTTCACGAGGTTGACCCCACTGGGTCGAGACTTCTTCCCAGTGTCAAGTTAACTGAATAATCTCAATTGTGCTTTTGAGTAAATCTGGTGCTCGTCTTATGATGGACTGGCAAACTGCCCGGGATGCCTCCATGATTTCTGGGTAGTGCTCACTGGGACGAGATCCAGCAGCTTCCTGTTATCTTAAACTGGAGTAAGTGGGTAGGAACATGGACTGAGAGTTGCAGTTTTATGAGGTGGAGTTAATGAAGGTGTAATTTTAAATGCTTGTTCAGTGGCTTGTTTCATCCTCTGCAGTTTCTTGCAACAGTGACAGTAAAGGCACTGTATCTTCAACGCTTTAGAAATGTAATGGCGTCCTTCACTTATTGTTCCTAAACACTGAAATACTTTTACTTGAATGTAATAGAAAGTAGAGCAGACTTGTAAAGAGAAAGGAAAATTTGTAAAATTACAAAAAAAATTTTTTTGTAATTTTACAAAGTCAAATAAAAAAATGTATGGTGTTCATTTGAATTCATCCATTTTACTCTGATACCCCTAAATAAAATCTACTGCAACAACTTGCCATCAGACATCACCCATTTATATGAAATCCCAAGAGGTTTGTTCGGTAATATAAAGAGTATAAACAGCATAATGAAAACCAAGGATCATGGATAAAGTTGAAACAACATGAAAAGCTTTTAACATAAAGCAACAGAGTTTTGTTCAATCCACTAACTGACAATTTGTAGTAGTGAATGTTTATTAAACATCAAAACGAGGAGACTTATTAAAATACCAGGAGGGGAAACGAGCGCAGAGCAGTCACAGGGAAGAAATAAGACGGTAGGATCCAACAGAGAAAGACTGAGAGAGGGGGGCTTCATACAGGGAATCCTGTTTACTGGATGAGAAACAGATGACTGATAGGAACTGGTGTGAAGTAAGAGCAGGGAGCAAACAGGCAGGCTGAGGGTCGTTCTCTGCTAATAAACTTTAATAAACTGAGGAGGAAGTATACACTGAAAAGGGCTTCACACTAATAAACTCAGAAACGCACCAAGAACACAAAAAGTATGAATGAACGAGCTAGGGGAGGCGAGAGCTAAGCTGAAATAAATCAACAAGGAAATGTTCAAAGTACAGACAGACAAAAACCAAACATGACAAGTATGGTACAACTGCAAAGCAAACAAGACCAGGGGTGACTAAAGTTTGGTCTGGGAGTAATTTCTGTCCCCTGCTCTGATTTTATAATGGCGGTCAACACAAATTAAGATTTTGTTTTTATTTTTAATGTCCTAGTCTAAGTCCAGACTAGATTCAAATCCAACCAGATTTGCAACATTGATAATGTATGCTCTTTTATTCTTTCCATCCAGTCTAACTGAGCCCAACAAAAATAGCAAAAGGAACGCTGCAACAAAAGATTGTATCAGGAGGGCTCAGTACAAATTCTCCCACTTTACAGTCAATCATTCAGTACCACAAGTTGGTGCATCACATGAACACATAATAAAATTTAGAGAGGTCTGTGGTTCTATTGAGACAAAATGTTAAACAGATTCGAGAACATAAAAAGCTTTTAAAGAAAACATAGTAGATGCAGGAAAAGTGCTCCGTTTCTCAGAGAGGGGATTCTTTACCATACTTTTTCTTCCCTCTCATTTATTCTTTCTCTTTTCGCTTTCCCTTCCCAGGGCTGAGTTATGTACTGATTATGTTGTACTTGCCCTCTGTCCTTGTTAATACTCGATTTACACAGCTCATATTTGACTTCTACATCCTTTTTTGTCTCACCCGTCCCTATTATTAAGATTTAACATCCCTTGTTTTTTTTCTCTACCTATTGTGCTATATACCCTCTCACACTTCTACTCCCCCCCCCCTCTTCCTTTTAACTTGCAGCTCTTGTTGTCGCAGCACAAACACTGCCTTGCCTCACTTTCTGCCTGCGTCTCTTATGGTACCCTTGGACTTTCTATTCCTATATCTGCCTCTCCACCCCTCCTTGCTCCTCCCTCCATCTGATTGCTTGTTAGTGGGTATGCAGCCTCGAACCCCCATTGCGCGTTCCTTGCCTGTCATCACTCTCTTTCTCCGTCTCCCTCTCGCTCCTCATCCCTTTTCCCAGCCACTCATGTCCACTCTTTATAACAAATAGGAGGGAAAAACAGTCCCTCCTGGGACAGCAGATACAGCCTCTTTAAAGAGGATAAACAAATTGCAGTAAACATAAAAGGAGAATAGACTTTTTTTTTTGGAAGAGGGGATACTTTGCTTAAATGGGGAAACTTAAGAGAGATAAAGAGCAGTGAGACAGGATGGAAAAGAAAAGGAAAATGGAGGAGGGGCAACAGTAACGATAATATATGGACGGGGGCTTGCTAGTGGAATGACAAATGGGTCTCAAGTGACGGAGTATTATATTAAAAAGTAAATTGATATGCAAATGTGGAGTGTGTGGCTTTTGGAGGACAGGGGTAGCCTGTTGTCCTCTCTGAAGTAGAACAGAGGCAGAGAGAAAGGTGAGAGCTGGGATTCTGATAGCGATACAGCGGTCCATTAATGTGTGTGTTTTTGTCTCATCGGTGCAAGAGTGTGAGCTTTACATCAGGGTCGGATGTGTAGCATGTGTGGTGGGGGGAGGAGGAGTGCTACTTTATGTGAAGCTGGGTGATGACTAAGTTTGGCGATAATTTCTCCCCACGTCGATGGTGGTGTTCATACCACGCAACAGGTGAAAGCTGGGTAGAAATGGAGGAAATTCAAGAGTGTATGTATGCCGACACAGAAATAACTCTTCTTTATGGTGGTTTTTGGAAGCAGTTGTGGATTACTTCACCGATTAATCCCCACAATTAACAATTAATTGTGGGTAATTACAACAAATGCTTAATGTTTATTAAGATATCCATTAAGAAAAAGTTCAAATTCTCAAGAAAAAATGAATCTTCGACGTGTGACGCTTTGTGACCAGTTATGTGGTCAAAGCTCGACTGGTAAGCGTAGCTAAATATTTAGCAGCTCAAAGGGTAATGTTAGCGGCAGTGAAAAAAAAATAAAAAATTACCTCGTGTGACACACAATCAGTACAACACTTTAACATGATTGTACCAACTTCCTCTTATATATAATTCTGTGGAAGAGGTTCAGTGAAGTTTGATCATGTTGTTATAGCATAAAGTTCAAACTGGCAGTCGATGACGTTTGAGTCCTTCTCTGATCTAACCAACTGCTTGTTCTGTTTTCTACATTTCACAAACATATACTGAACCTGTTTCTGACAAAACAGGACTGTGCAATTGAAATAAAAAGTTTTTACTTCAGGCACATTTCAATAGCTGGGTGAAATCTGCTTTAATAACCCATCATGAGGCTTTATGTGTACTGTAAGACGACACTGAGTTAAAGACTCGTATGCCAAAGTCAAAAACATCAACGCAAGTTAACAAAGTTATCTTTAGCTAGCTTAAGGTACTAAATAAGCTAAATACAATTAATAAGGCTAATAATTAAACTCATTGAACTGATTTTTAGTAAGTCGCGTAACTTAAATGTAAATTTGAACGGGCTTAAAAGAGTAGAACACAGTTTTAATTTTGATGTTCTGAAACTTGCTGTAACCTTGTGCACAAGTAAGGAATAGAAATAGGAAAATAAGTACGTATATTGGCGGAAAACGATCGCCGCATTGTCCTCCTGAGTCCAATTCTACTGCGTTTAACAGATGAACCGAAGGTCAGCTGCATTCAGTTAAAAGTATTAAATAGCTGTTTGGAGCGTATACACCCAGACGCAGCTGTCGAGGGAAACAAAAAAGCATGTCCGTGTCAGATTTTGCACCATGTTTAAGACTGCTGCGTTAATGAGTCATGACACTTCTAACTGGAGAGGAGGAATGAGCTGCTCTCTAATTACTATGGAAATGTGTTCATTCCCCATCAGACACACATATACATATGCAGCCATGCACTCAGTGAGTCACGCACACACATTAACACACCCAGCAGTGGCGGAGGGTAGAGGTGGGGAGCTGTTTCCGACAGGTTTTGCAGAACATGTGCATGCATATGAGTGTGTGTGTGTGCGTGTGTGTGTGTGCGTGTGTGTGTGCGTGTGTGTGTCTTTGTGTACGGCTTTGGCTCCCTTGGGGGTTCTCACAGTCGGAGCAGAGGTGTCACCCATGTCCCCATTCCCCATATGTTTTAACACACATGGCCCAGAGCACTGAGTATATGAGAGTGGAAGTCAAGGGGGTAATGATAGTCCCTTAGTGTTCGGCTAGCTTGATCTCAGCTGATAACCAGGTGGGGCCAAATGAGCCCTTCTTAAGAACATTATCCCCCCCCACCTCTTTATCCTCAGACACCAACCAGCAGTCTCCACCATTATGCACATGTGCCTGCATGTGTGTGTGTATTCCCAATGCAGCTTATTGATGTTAGGGCTACAGCAGGCCTTCAGCTGTGTAAAGTCAACAGAAGAACTAAACACCAAATGAGTGAGTGCTGCTGAACATAGTAAGACCCCGGATTTTCCTCGTTTCTGCTCCGCCATCTCGTTTCTCAGTCAGAGCAGGCCCCTCCATCTCCTCCGCTTTTCTTCTGTCCATCTTCATCTCATTTCTCCACTCCTTTTCCTTATCAAATCTTTGCTCTCTGTCTCGTTCAGTCTCGGTTTTCGCTTCTGTCCTTCTCTCTGCTGATTTCTTAAATCACATACTGTGTGTACCGTAGATTCCCAGTTACCCCTGGTCCTGAGCCCAATTCAATTGATCTTCTCGAAGGACGGGTATACTGACTAGATGCTTTGCTCCCGGTACCAGGAGACCTGCAACCTTAAACTGGCTGTCTGCGGATTCGTAAAACAAAATTACCTTTTAGAAATAAAGAATAAACCACCAAGTAAGCACTAGTGGCAAACAAGCGTCTTTTACTTCTACTCACTTTATTTAAATAGTGACAATTCAAAAAACACGTCATCTCAAAAGAAGTCAATTCAATCCAGTCATGCAGATCCAAAGTCCAGTAAATACTTTTCAAACGGATTCTGCTTATAAAACAATACATTTAAGTTTAGCTTACCATTCACATTGGCTAAAGAGTTTTCTATCCAAGGAAAACCAACAGATTGCATTGAGTCAGTGACTTGCAGCAATAACTCCTCCTGGATCTTATAGCGATAGTAGACAATTATTTGTGTGCTATCGCACAAATAAGTACTATTGACTTGAGTGCAACTTGAGTCCAAACTTGAGTCATTATCCTTCTTGTCTCGTTGCTCTTTTGTCATATTGTTAGTTTAAACTGTTTTCTGTTCCCTAAATAAAAAGGACGAGACAAGCAGCAGTAAGCTAGTGCATGTTTTACATTCCTGCTTTCTTAAGAATTTAAAGCAGATCCCTAAATCTTAGAGGTTTCTTGTTGTTATTTTACTAGCTGATTATGCGTCTTAGCAGTGTTTGACACAGAAGCTGCAAAAAAGCAGAGATAAAAAAAAAAAAACAGACATACACACAAACACACATCCTGGCAATGGTCTGCGGAACAGAATAAGTTAAACACATCCTCACAGCTGCACTGCAGGATTTAGTTGATCAATTTGTCAGTATTTCTGTATTGATCTTTTGATTGACCCATGCCCAAAGGCGTGCACGAGTGTGCAGTAGCAGGTGAGCAGCACACACTAGTGGGTCTGTGTTTGATGGTCGTGGTTAGACTGGTAAAACAAAATTTGTTTGTTTTTTTTTGTTTTTTTAATACACAAATTTGTGGCACAAACATTCTTTCTCTTTAACATCACGAGTGCATCACGAGGTCAGGGAAAGGTAAAACGAATGATTCAAGGAATTTTTTCTTCTTTAAATAAACAGTCATAAAAAGTCCCTTTTTTTCATTTTAAACCAAAACAGCTAAACACAAATAGTTTGAAGCCTTTTATGCACCTATTCACACTGAAAGCGTCACATAGAAAGAGAAAACCAGCAAAAAAAAATGTAATCCAGAATACGTATCTGTCAGTCAGCTTCCACTTTAACCATTACCTTACCATCCTTTGAAAAAAATATTTTTCTAGCTTTTAGCTCATTACAGGGTATTCTTTGATTTAGCTGCAACATGACGAGAACTGAAACCCAACTCAAATTGGCGTCAATCATAAATTACCTTCCTCTCTTGAAGTCTTATTTCAGTTTTAAAAACTGAATAGAACAAAGACGTATGTATGTACATGAAAATACTGATGTAGAAAAAATATTTGTAGATTCAGGAAGCGTGATTCGTTAGTGTTTTTGATCTATAGTTTGGGTAAGAGCCGCATCACGCAATGCTACAACATATAAAACATGATGTAGTATTGCATCATGTGCAAACATCTAAGTGGATTTTCAGTCTTCTCAAACTGCTTTTGGCTGGAGAACTGAAATTACCCTCTAGGCTGAAAACGCAACCATGCATTTCTGTTTCAGACACTGTGGATACATAAAGGCCAAGCAGGACCCCGACGAAGAAAAGATGCAATTCCAACATGGCCGAGGTAAAGACACAAATGCGTTCGCGCTCTCATGAATAAATGAAGGAACGGTTTCTTGGTGACATTCATCTTAAAACCAGACTTTACACCCACTTGAGATGAATCAGTTCCGTGCTGCATGTGGAGCTTAGAAGCATCTGACTGAGGGAGGAAAAGCTTGATGTGACGACGCTGCGCAGAACAACTTGACTCTGTTTGTTTACAAGAGCACTACTTTTTTTTTTTTTTTTGCTTGTCTTGTAGCTGATCATAATTGAGTTACAGAACGAGGCCCCGGATCTCTGAGTGCGCAGACTTCGCAGCTCAATCAAAGTCATTGTTTTTCACAGAATCTTATATAAATGTCTTCTGGCAGAGTGCTGCTCCATATGGGCTCCTATTAAAATTATGACTCATTTTAGCACCATTGCTGATGAATTGTCTAATTGTGTTATTATGTGTTACATCATATGGAGAGCGTCAAAAATAAAGCTCCAGTTTCAACAAAGTGGGGCGGCCTTGTTTGAAAAACGCAGGATTCGTGATTTGCAGCAGCAAAAAGCTTTTTTCCCTACGTGTGTAACATCGATCAGAAGTTTTATAAACTGTACTACGGATGATTTTTATCTGGGAAGTAAGTAATGTCTATGTTTTTCTCTCGTTTTCCTCCAATGCAGTGAAGCTTCCAGGCAGCAGAACGTACATCCATCCTCACACCTACGAAGACCCAAACCAAGCTGTCCGAGACTTTGCCAAAGAGATAGATGCTTCCAACATTCGCATAGAAAGAGTCATTGGAGCTGGTGAGTTGGCGCCGAAGCATTGAAGAATTTCTCAGAAATCTGTTCAACATTACCATCAATATGTGCATGCTTTTTTACTTTGTGAGCACATGCAGTCCCTCTCAGAACTGTTCACTGCCCAGACCTAAATTCAACTGAGAATCTGCTCCCGGATATTAGAGTTACTGCACACAGACGCTTTCTATCTAATCTGAGTGGATTTGAGTTGCTTTACAAACTAAAAATGCTCAACAATTTCACACTTTACATGCGCAAAACAAGTTTGGGCATACTCTAATAGATTTTGACACCAGTTTACTTAGCAGTTTAATAAGCATTGTGTCTTGTAGAGTATTTTTAAAACCGTTGCCTATTTTACCTCTACAATTAGGCATTACTATGTGTAGTATTTTATTTATTTATTTGCCTGAAATGTCAATAAACAAATGTTTGTGGTTGTTATAGGACACCCCCAAACTAAAATGTCCTTTCATAAGCAAACATTTAAGGACTTTGTGTATATGTACAATGTTAAACGATTCATTCTGAGATTTGATCTTTCTTTTGTGTGTTTGTGCAGGAGAGTTTGGGGAGGTGTGCAGCGGCCGCCTGCGTGTTCAGGGGAAGAGGGAGATCTACGTGGCCATCAAGAGCCTGAAGGCCGGATACTCTGACAAACAGAGGAGGGACTTCCTGTCCGAGGCGTCCATCATGGGACAGTTTGACCACCCGAACATCATCAGGCTGGAGGGTGTCGTCACGAAATGTGAGTGGACACGTTAAAAAAAAAAAAAAAGAAAGAAAATTCCCTGTTTCTTCATTATGCTTTTTTTTTTGGAACCAGATTTTGGTCGAATCATGCAAAGCGTTCAATTAATTCCTCTCCGTACGAGTGGGTGTGGGTGTCTGTCTGTCACATACCTGTTTGAAACACAGTAGATGTGTCATCGATGTGAATAAGAGCTGACCCTGGAATCAGATAAAAGCCCCATTACCATGGCAACACAGCGGTGACGCATGGCACGGCAGCGTGCACGTGATGTAACTGTCCACCACTCAAATGGCCACTTGTTTACTTCACATGATTGTGTTTGAGCAATTAGAGTGAGCGTGTGTGTTGCTGATGCAGGTGAGACAGACGCAGGCCTGGTTCAACAAGATAGCCTGATTTGTTATCGCTGCTCTCTCCAGCCATCCTGCTTTCATGCCGCTATCTCGGACTCCTGCTTTCTCTCCCCAGTCAGAGTCCATCTAATCGTCTCATTTGGTCTCTCGTTTTCTCTCTCTGTGTCTCTTTCCGTCTATTTTTTCCCCCCCATTTTCACTTTATCGTTCTGTTTCTTCTGCATTCTCAAATCTAGACATGCTAAGTTGGCAACATATGAAATGTACTTGTCCTGTTTTGCATAATACTCAATATTGGTTCTACAACTCGCCCAGTTACAAGAAAACACTAAAAATATGGTTTTATAAATTGGTATTCCTGCCAACTGAAATCAGAAACAGCAGAAATCCAAGTTTCGTTTGATTCTTAGCAAGAAAAAAGCAGCAAATAATGATAGATCTGAAATTATAGCCGTCATTTTGTGGCTCCCATTACACCCACCTCACATGATAGCCTTTGCAAAAAGCAAGCATGGGAGTTAAAATGAGAAACGTATTGGGTAGTAAATCTAAAAAGACAGCACCACTCTGTGTTCAGGGCTGGAATGTAACAAAGAACATTTCCTGAAGTACAACTTTAAAGGACCAGAGTTTAAAAAATCCCGCTATATAATTTTATTTTTCTTCCCCACTTCAAACCACAGAATCATTCTTTCCATTCTCCATGAAGCCTTTGAACACACAGCTTCAATTACTACTTATTTTTACGACAAATGCTTTTGGAGAGCTTTTTAAAACCGTAAAAAAGTCAAAGAAAGTTTCCACATTTTGACTGACATCACTAGCTTGTGCTAATTTTAGTTCCAGTGATGAAACATACAGCACCCTCCACACTTTCCTGCACCTGTAACCACCGGCAACGGCCTGTAATGCAAAACCAGGCAATATTGCAATCAGATTTTTCCATCATTAGTAAATAATACATTAACAATGAAATAAAAACATGTTGTATTTAAATATTACACAAATGTAATAATAATTTATTACATTCGTGTAATATTTAATAGTAAAACATTAAAATAACTTCCTAAACAAATTCCATTTTGCTATTAAAAAAAATTTGTATTTAATCGCGTAAGATTGCTAAAGGAATGCCGAATGTGAATAACATTTAACTTTAAAAAATACTTTATTTTGCAAGAAGGATTGTTTTGTAACTACAGTACAACAAGTGCACTATGAAAAGCTGCCAACAAATGTACCTTATCTGACTCCAGTGATTTAACAAGATGTTAAGGAGTGTTATATATCTTTACTTTATTATGATGCAGTTCTCCCTTAAAACATCCCAAAACTACGCAGAAAGAAGTACCACTTGTGTGCGCACATTCGGTCTCTTTAGATTAACGATCTAAAGCACAGTACATTCTCTGTGTCCCTGTGCTCTTCCTGTTACTCGGTGTGCGCCGCTCCATCATTCTTCTGATCTGACACCTTGTTATGCAGATGTTTGCGAGAGGATCTAGACGCAAACAAAGAAAGCGGGATGGAGAGAGGCGGTACAAAGAAGCAGGATTTTTGAACACGCAGGCAGACAAACGAAGACCCGCTTTCGCCCCCCCACCGCCCCCCACTCCTCTGTCACCCAACGCCGCTGCCACACACGCTCAGATCTTCAGTCCTTCACGCAGAAGTGCTCTACGGCGCCCGGGCCAAATAACAAAAGAGCAAACGGATATACGCCTGCATCGACCATGAATATTTATACTCGGGGAAAGTTAATTGGCTGTGTTTTTAGCCTCATGAATATTCAGCAGCGTGTGTATTATGAATGACACCATACTGAGCTTCTTATTAATTCCTTCCTATTGTTTCACTCCCTTTCTTCCTCTTCTTGGCGATATTAGAGAGGCGCGCAACACGTAGACATGTAATTATGGCAAAGTCGCTTGAATAACTCACAAGTCTAATTTGAAACACCAAAATAAATCCAATAATTACTGCGAAGTGCTTGAAGATTTTTTTTGACAGCAATGACATGGTTGACGGCAGAAACAGCTAAATAACTGAAAAATGACTTGACAAGCAATTTATTTCAGCATAATAAAGTTCTCTGTAGTGTTCTGTGAGTGCGATTATTTTTTTTGTTTGTGCGTCGCCGTTGTTTCTCCATACACAACGAGTGCTTGTCTCCTCTCCACACGTGTCTCTTTGTGTCCCTTCTCACCTGCCTTCACGGCACATTGACGAGCTGATAAAGCCCTGCAGAAACAAATCTCACTAGCAGAGCAGTAATTTCACAGGTCACGGCTCAGGGTGTGCACGTGCGAGCAAAAAGGGGGTGAGAGTTGAGATGGGTCAATAATTCCTTCAGGCCCCTTTTCCCCCTGGCCCCAGCTGGTCCTCTCACACTGCCCTCACTCTAATCAGACAGGCCGACCTGATTGCTCTGGACTCAGGTGTGCTGGATTGGTTTGTGTAGGTGTGAGTAGAAGTAGCCGCCGTAGTAGTATTGGTTTAAGTTGGGCTGGGAGTAATTGCTTTTCTGCTGTGGTGGGAGTAGGAGCTACGTTGAAGCTAGTTCAGCAAAAGCTGGGGAAAAAAAACAAAAAAAAAAAAACGCTGAAGTAGCCCTGGTATGATATCAAGAAGGAGGAGTTAGTAGACTTTTGATCTCACTAGCTGAGATTGAAGTTAAGCGAAAAACATGAGAGCATGAGAACAGTCAGATCTTTCTTGCAATTGCTGACTAGCTTTGTACATGTTGCCGCTTTAATTTTGACAACTTAATCTTTGGTGAGCTAAAAGTGTTTGAGTTTTTGAAGCTTTCTTACTCACCAGCTCACTACAATGACTCCCTTTTGTAATTAAAAGCTTCCAGTCAGAAGAAACATCTTGGTAAATGTAAGTGTTTACCTTAAATCTAAAAATGCCAGGGTTATAATTGAGGCCATATGTGGACTAATCCAACCTGGGCAGAAATGTTCCACTTTGATTAAATACAGTTTGCATCCTGTGTAGCCTTTATTATGTTTATGAAAATATAAAAGCCTTCCCTAGTTTTTTTCCAAAAGTATTGTTCTCATAAAGCCTCCTGAGCTGGATGTATGGCCACTTACCCAATCAGCATGCTAAATAATAAGTTTTGTTAATGGTAGTGCAGAATTAATCTTTTTTTTTTCTTTTCCATTTAGATTTTATTGTATTAATAGCAGCTTTAAAATTACATGCAGCCCTTTCAATCTTTTTTGCCTGTGGTAAAAGGTTTGAAATAACCAAGTTGTAGTAGTTATTGGAGCAATAGTTTTGGTAATTGTGCTGGGATTGTGTATATGCATGAGTCTCTTTTTTAACTGAATTTTCCACTTCCAGCTGCTCTGCTTGTCTGCGTGCATGTGGGTGGGTGAATGTTTTCTGCTTAAAACCTCATAAGCCCCCCAGCCGCTGCCATGTGCAGCTCTAATAACCTACTCCGCTGTCTGTCACCTGATTGTTGCCATTCTTATGCTAATTAGACCACTGCATGCAGAAAAAGTCCCTCTTTTCTTTATCGGGCTTTTTACACATAACGAAAGTGCAGCAATCTGCCCTCATCCGCTCATCCCTGCCCCTCCCCTACCCCCACTCCCCTCACCCTTCTTATCTTCCCTTTATCTCCCCAGTCCCTCATTTCATCCATCCGTCCTTTATGTGTCGTACAATCACTGCAACAATCGGCTCATTTGGAAAACCCTCAATTACAGGACTCAATCTCATCTGACACAGACACACACATGCATGCACGCACGCACACACACACACACACACACGTATGCACACAGTCATTAAAGGGCCGGTCTACAAAGGTGCTATTAAAACTGGCAAAGTCGTGTTTTCCAGGCGTCTTCTGTTTGAAGAAACTAGTGATTGGATTTAACCGCGCGTCTTTGTCCGCCGAACAATAAGCGTCTCAGTGTTTCCTGTCAGAGTGTTTTAAAGTATTCATGCTTTGAATACACGTGGAGATTGGAAGATTGCGAAGCACAGGCAGGAAACGGGACGGAGGAAAAGGTGACGACGGGTGCAGGACGGCGGGAAGAACGTGGAGGGGCGGGGGGGCATGGATGGATGAGATAAGGTACGAGAGCGAGGAGTTGAGAGAAGATGAGGCTTGAGCTTAAATGACGGTGGCACGGAAAGAGAGGAGATGCTGAGGAGACAAACGTGAGGAAATGAGAGGAGGAGAGAAGTAGGAGGAGAGGTGAAGAGAGGAGAGGAGATAAGGTTATTGAGTTTCTGTCGGTCTGTGTTCTCCACAGCCTTACATGGCACTTCCCAGAACAGAGATCTGCCCTGTGTTAAAAGCTTTGTATCATTTAGTCCAGGCCCTTAACATTAATCAATGCAGAAGTTATTTCATTTTCTCATTTGTACCTTGGGCCGCCTCATTCAATAAAGCAGTAATGTGGCCTAGTGGCGCGCGCACAGATATCTACTCGTAATGTAATTGTCTGGATGTATACAGACTCTATCGCTTTCGTTTACACTCACACCAACGCGAAGCAAAACCTCCTCTCATAATGTAATTTACTGGACTGCGTGCTTAGTCTGCAGGCTGATATACGCATTCACACATAGGTGCCACTCCTACATGATTAGACCATTATCAAAGGATGGCGGCCTTTTTCTCGACCCTCATGATAAAGGACTGTGACACACTGAAAGCTTCTTTCTTGTCCACTGCATATCAAGCTAACAGGTAAAACATCAAAACTAGAAATCCATCCATCCATCCATTTTCTGTAAACCCTTGTCCCTAGGGGGGTCAGGAGGTGCTGGTGCCTATCTCCAGCTAACGTTCCAGGTGGGAGGTGGGGTACACCCTGGACAGGTCGCCAGTCTGTTGCAGGGCAACATAGAGACAAACAACCATGCACACACACACCTAGGGAGAATTTAGAGAAACCAATTACCTGACAGACATGTTTTTGAACAGTGAGAGGAATCTGGAGTACCTGGAGAGAGCCCACCATCCACAGGGAGAGCATGCAAACTCCATGCAGAAAGACCGGGGCTGGGAATTGAACCCAGAACCTTCTTGCTGCAAGGCAACAGCTCTACCAACTGCTCCACTGTGCAGCCCAACTAGAAATCCACTAAACAGAAATGTGTGGCCCTTTCCAAATCTCAGTTTTTTGTAGAGCATTGCAGTCACCACACAGAAAAGACAAAACAAGCTAATGTAAGCCCTCAGATATCTGCTGCTCCTTCTATCTTTTAAGGCTGTTATCGCTACAGACAGCATGTGTGTCAGAACACACCCAAATCATGTAGCTGTCTAAGCCCGGACAGCAGGATGAATGCGTTTCATTGTCCGTCTCTCTTGACCGTATCCAACGCCTCGAACCCAAAGGCAATATCCAACGTCACCTGCATGTGTGGTCCCCAACACACACTCACACACATAATTGGTTTTTAAGGTATGTTTTATCGTCCCTTTTCCCATTTCATGGGTGTTAACTTTGTACGGTGCTAACATGTGCATGCAATACAAAACACGTGTCCACATTTACCGAACACCAACGAGCACCGACACGAACCTGCACACACCGACAAGAAAAGCAGCGAGGAGTCGGCTGCCCTCTCAGCCAGCATTAGACCCATCTACAGCTGCATTTGCATACCGAGCACACAAATGTTCTCCCTCTCTAAACAGAGCTCAAATCAGCCTGTCATTATAGCACCATCCGTCCCCTCATGCCATGGCCTGAAACCAGCTCTCTCTCTTTCCTGTATACACACAGACACACACACACACACACACACACGCACACACAGAGAGAGAGGCTCTGTGTGGAGATAAATGTGACCAGCAGTCCTCACCCCCAGCAGAAGAAAATCCAATTCTCTTTCACTTTTATCCCTGAGACTAATGTTACTGTCAAAGAAGACACCACCACTAGAGACCAGGCGACTCTGTTTGTGTGTGTGTGTGTGGGGCGTGTGTGTGTGTCTGTTTTCTGCAGTAAGATAGTGAATTCATTTAAAGTGATGTATTGCTGTCTTTACCTACAATCTTACTGTAGGCCTTGGTGGTGTTGTTGCTGCCCGTCTGTGACAGGCGTGTGACCGGCCTCCTCCCTCAAGTCCGTCTGCTCTCCTCTCTCCCTTCTTGCCACTTCTTGTTTTTTGTCATTGTTCTCTTTCTTTTTTTCATCTGTTCCTTCATATGTTTTGACTGCCACCTTCTTTCCACATATTTAATTTCTCTTTTTTTGTGTGTGTTTTAGCGTTTTATTACATTTTCACTTATGTAGTCGTCATAACTTTCTTTCACTTTTGATTAAAGCAAAGACATACAGCGTAAATAAAGTAAGGGTAGGGTAGTAGATAAAGGTAGTAAATAAAGGTAGTAGATAAAGTAAAGCGTATGTCAGATTCCATCCTGTGTCTTGCGAATTTTAGAAGTGTGACTGTTTTTAACGCACCTTTGATTAAGCCCTTTAGTCACTTTAATTAAATGGTCTTTTTGAGAAGAAAAACCACCATACAAATTCAGTCAATTTATCATTTACTGTGTGGACATAAGAAGCCCAATTGAATTTTGTAATATCCAAGTTGAGAAAACGGTCTGAATTCACTCAAAGTGGCTGATGTTCATACTTAGCAGTGCAGAAAAGAACTGACATGTAATCTCCATGTCAGGATTACAATGAAAAAAAAAAAAGTATGGAAAATGTTTGATTTTCCACACTTGTCTTCCACAAGTATTTTTATTTATTTATTTATTTTCATTAAATTAGATCACCCCAATCTTGATTTAAAACTACTTACAAGTCCAAGAGGTGTAGATTTTGAAATGAAGCAGATTTATTTTAGTCCCAAGTCACCAAAGTGGTTAAATATCCCAGAACTTCACACTGAAAATCAGAGCGTTCCTCTTTGGAGAGTCAAGTCTAGTTATGTTTATTTGTATGGCACATTTCAGCAACAAGGAAGTTCAAAGTGCTTTAAATTACATATAAAACAAGCATGACAGGATAACCAGCTGTGAAACGAGCGACAAACATCACAGTCATCAGGAAGAAACGTCATCAAATACACATCAACTGTATTAATCAATGTTTCAGGTCCTTTAAACAAAGGCACTCCTAAACACGTAGACTTTTAGCCTCAATGTAAAGGAACTTGGTGTTTCAGCTGTTTTGCAGTTTTCTGGAAGTTTCTCCAGGAAACTGGATGCTGCGTGTCCATATTTGGTTCTGATCCTGGGAATGCTGGGTAGATTATACCTGGAGGAGCTGAGAGGTGTGGAAGGTTAACGCGACGATGACAGGTCTGTAGTGTGTTTCGGTGCTCAGCCATTCAGTGTTTTATAAACCACAGAAGTATTTTAAAATGTGTTTTCTTTGCTACAGAGAGATTTCTTTCATGTTGGGGAAAATATAAAAAGATCATTTTACTATATCACCAGTTAAAGGCTCATATTGTGTAAATATCCAGAAGATCCTAAAACCTCAAGAACCCTGGAGGAACCTTGACTGTAACAATCTCATCTTTTAACTGAGTGCCAGCCCACTTTTCAAAACCTGCTCTCCCAGACACGTAGTGTGGTGCTCCCTCTACTTCTAATCTAAATAATTATAGAGACCTCTCACAGCAAGAATGCTGGAAAAAAAAAATAATGTTGCTGTTTCACAGAGTATCTAAAGAAATTAACTGAAAAAGGTATCAGCATGTTAGAGCTGTACAGAAACCAGAGTTCAAAGGTTGGCCACAAACGTTAAAAAATGCCATTTGGAGGTTCCATCGCAAAAAAAAAAAAAATCTTTTTAGGTCCATTTATTGTCAAATTATTTTTAGCTCTGCTCATCCTTTGTCTTAGTTTAGACCCATTTACAGCAGCACTCCCTGTCTAGACATCCCGTTTCTTTCTTCCTCCTTATGTTAGGTTGTCTCCCCCAGGATTTTTTATTTTTTCCCCTCGCATCATAGAGGTCTGATTTGGGAAATGCGAACTATTCATTATCGGTGACATAGCCTGTGTGTTTACAAGCCGTGCTCCGTCATTTGTAGCTGCACGCCGAGAGTTTGTTTGGTGATTGGCAATGCCTGTCTGCGGCGGGGTGGGGGTCTGGGTGGAGGTAGCTGTAAACCAGGGACAACTGCTGTTTTTGGTGTGTGTGTGTGTGCGTGTGTGTGTGTGCATACGTGTGATTGCAGGTACTTTGTTAATCATTTGTAAGCCTCACCAGATGCCAAGCAGAGGATCATAGGGTGCGGGGTCTGTCACTCAGGCTCCCCTTCATCACCCGCAAAGTTGCACACAAACACACACTGGTGCAGGTGCACAGCGATCAAACCGCAAGTCCCACCAATCCCCCCCACCCCCCTCTTCCCTCGAGGCTGATTAGTATTCATGAGATCTCAGGAGGCTCCCACACACACACACGCACACACACACACATGCACATATATATTGTGGTGGATTGGTCTATTCTAATTATCTCCTGGCGTTTATGGAGAGGGCTGATTAGAAGCTGTCAGTGTGACTGATGACGACACACCACGTTATCCCCCTGAGAGAGGCACGGAGGCGAAAAGGGAGAGGATGGTCACAGCTGTGGACTCTGATTCTTTTCCGTCTTTTTATAGTTTTGTGCGTTTCTCCCTTGTAACTGTGGCTTATTAACGACCGCCCTATATTGTGCCTCTTTTAGGTAAGCCCGTGATGATCATAACAGAGTTCATGGAAAATGGGTCTCTGGACACTTTCCTGAAGGTGAGTCTTGTCTCGGCAGGACAGAGCGCCGCACTTTCGTTTTCTCTTATGGCAGCATCACGACTCTTTACCCCGAGATAGTTTTTCAGGCTATTATTGAATGTGACTTGAAGTGTTAAAATGAAAAAAAAAAAAAAAACAAAAATAAATCAGGCACCACCACTTTTGTTCCCACTTAAAATGTACATGCAATTGTTTCACATGTGGGGGCATATGACTGAAACAGTGTTACTCTATATTTTGAACAAGGTCTCCTCTGTTTAAACCTCAGATATTTAATTGTGTGTGCTCCTGAATGTGTAAGAGTAGACACCACGTTGAGATCCTAGCCTTCAGAAAGAAGATTGTTGACGCTTACAAATCGTTTAAGAGATTTGCAAAAAAAAAAAAAAAAAGCTTTACAATGGAGGGATGTTAAAACAGCTACCACATGCTTAGATCAGGCTTTCCAAGTGACTTTAACCTGACAGCAGACCTTATTATGCTAAAAGAAGTCTCCAGAAACCATAAAATGTCAAACTCTTAACTTAAAAAGCAAAGGATAAATAAAAAACAAGAATTGCTAACTTTTAATGCAGTGATGCCAATTATTATGCTCCAGGTGATTTAATAACTTTTATTTCTTCCCACTCACTGAATAAATGTACTCAAATTAAAGGTTGGACTCTTATGAGTATGAGAAGATGCAGCTGTAATAAAAAAAAAAAAAGAAAAAATCAATTTACTTTCAGGCTTTTTATGCATTGTTATGAGGGGTGCCAATAAATATGCCCAGCTCTCTGCAGTGTTTGAAAATTCAAAATATGTTTTCAGCTATGATCATCAAAGATGCTGCACTGATTTAACTGGGGAACCTTGAAACGCGTCTTTGCATCGGCCCAGATAGATGGCACACGGTTCCTGGTGCGCCTCATGTTCGACATTCCCCTGATTCATATTCAGCCTTGTTTGTCAGCCAGTAAAATCACTGCACTGCTGCTGAGCCATTAAGGCTGTGATGATGGGCCCGTTTCTAAGTAGGCGCAGATCCCATCTGCAGCACTGAAGCACAGTGAAGTGACAAGATGCAAAACGACTCAAGAATATTGTTCCCAACCGTCCCTGCTCACTCACACGCAATAAAAAGATGCCACATACATGTTTTTTTGTTTTTTTTGGGGGGTCGGGGGGAGTTGTACAATGCTACGTGTTGAAAGGAAGGTCATAAAGTGCCTGCAGAGCCTGGCTTTTTATGGTTTTAACAGCTCAGCTGTGGTATCTTTACAGTTGTCTTTAATTATGAGCATTTATTAAGCAGAAATCCCTCTGAAGTAACAAAACCAGCTTCCCTCTTCTTGGTCCAACACAATCTATCATCACATGAAGTGATTTTATTTTTAGATATGCATTTTATTAATTTGAATAAAAAAAAGATGCTTCTTGCCATCTAACCTATCTTTCTCCTTCCTTTCCTGCCATGCCTCCTCCTTTCTGGCAGTACAGTGCAGTGGGCAGATTGATAGAGGAAGTCTGTAGGTTTGTTAGACAGTCCAATCAATCAGCATCTCACAAAACCACCGGCTAATTAACTTACTCCGCAGCTGCCGAGGGACGGGAGAAAGAAAAAGACAGAAGACAGGCGGGGAGGGGAGGGGTGCATGGACACAGAAAGATGAACGGAGACAGATAGACGGAGGCTGAATCAAAGTGCAGCCGAGTTCTTCCCCCTGTCTGCGACAGAGAAGCGGGACGAGAAGGAGATGGATGGAGATTACAAAGGGACAGAAGAAGGAGAAATGATATGAAGGAGAGGGGATGACTGATAACATGAATGGCTCTTTAACAGAGATCGTTGGCCCAGGGCAGGAATAATTGGCAGAGGAAGGTGAGCTGGACCATCATCGATCAACAGGCTGCAAAGTCTTAGCCAACCACAGCTCAAAACCTGAAATCCAAGCAGAGCTGGGCCGACACAAGCTTAGTGCTAAAGAGGAAAGTTTTGTCAGGTTCAATCCTCTGTAAGTGGGACTTTTTTGTTCTCATGATCTCCCCCCCCCTTTGATCCTTGGAAGCAGAAATTCATCTTTTTTTTTTTCCCGCCCCCCACTAGCCCCTCAGTTTGAGGTCAGAGCGCAGGGTTAGCAGGAGCTAACGCGATACGACGCCATGCTCTGGAACCTCTGGGGATTCTGGGATGCTGCCAGTGCAACTCAAATCCTGGCATAAACCCTCCAGTTACAGCTGGAGCCGTTGTCGGTGCGCCGCCACGTTACCGGTCGGTGTCAGCAGAAACACTCGACTTCCGCACGTCGTTTCATGTTTGTTTCTGCTTTGCTTCAGAAACACGACGGCCAGTTCACGGTGATCCAGCTGGTTGGTATGCTGCGCGGCATCGCTTCGGGTATGAAGTACCTGTCAGACATGAGCTACGTTCACAGAGACCTGGCGGCTCGAAACATCCTGGTCAACAGCAACCTGGTGTGCAAGGTGTCCGACTTCGGCCTGAGCCGAGTTCTGGAGGACGACCCCGAGGCCGCCTACACTACGAGGGTAAGAGCTGCTCGCCGTTTGCCGCCGACTGAAACACGCTGGCTGAATTACAGCCAATCAGACACAGAACGCGATTGGCTTTCGTTGAGGCACTTTCACAATGTAGTTGTTGCTAACAGATGTCCAACAAAACCTTGTGACAAGTAGTAGCGGTTCTACATAGTATTAACTTAAATAATAACATTGATATTGAAGATATACTGTTCACAAAACTAATTAATATACACAGAGAAGACAGAGGCAAAAAAAAAACAAAAAAACCCAACCCCCTAACACTTTTGTATTTATGCAGTCAAATCAGTCTTTGGTGACTGCAGCATCCTCTCCCAGCCCCTTTAGTAAAACTATAGAAACTCAAACATCAATGAGCTTAAACCACTGTGGAGTAACTCATCAAAAATGTCCACAAGGAGACGGCATTATTCATATTCATAAGAAAAGTTAGGGAAGTTATTCTTAATGTGGCATTAGCATTGCCCTAGGAGGAGTGGATCAGCCGCTGACAGCTCTATAGCAATCACACACAAACTCCCACTGATGTCAATAGACCTAGATAGTGAGCTGCAGGCACTGATGGAGGAGGGGAGCAAAGGCGGAGATGGGGAAGAGACAGACGGAGGAGCCAGAGACCCGGGGAGGAAAAAGGGGAGAGAGAGAGGATGCGGGAGGGGAAGAATGGTGATCCAATGAGAGCAGTTAAGAGAAAAAAAAAAAAAGATGATGTTGGGTAGGGGTGGACAGGGGGGTGGGGGAACTAAAGTACAGTGCTGAGCAACTTGGCAGCTTTGTCTTTCATTTGACTTTCACCGAGCAGAGGTGGGGAATGCTAGGTGGTGCAGAGGCATCTTCCGCATGTTAAAAAGCCGAGATGAGCCTATAGAGGTGCGACGCCTCCGTGCGTCAGTGAACCGGGGAGGGTGGGGGCGCCTATACATACAGGGGGCTGTATGGAATCCTTTTGATCTGCGTGTCAACAACAAAGGCAGGGGGAGCTCAGGGAATTCATCCCAAAAAACCTGATACACACACTCTTTATCCCGCCACCTCTCTCATTAAATGAGAGCAGACTGTAAGAACTGAGGGTTAGCGTTTTTCCACACTCGGAACAGCCAGAAGACTACTAATAGTGGAGCATTGTTTTATTTTTTTTATTTTTTCCAATTCTAAACATGGAAGATGCTTTACATTTTAAAACATCCCAACTTACCCAGGAAACTGTTGTGTGGCTGTCATATAAATTTCTGCGCAGTTTTCTTTGTAACACTGACAGTGTTAGGGATATTACACTCACTTGTTATTTGGATTCTTAGACAAATTTAGAAATGGGTACAAGACAAGAAATGCCATTTAAAGTTTGCATGGACCCACAAATGAGACACCATACAAGTACAGTGTAGTCTGGTCAGATGTGAATAAAATTAGGATTTGGGGTCTATAGTCATTTCCGTTGTAAAACTTGGTGGTGGCAGCATGATGCAGCTCGTAAGCAGAGACGGGGAAAATGGTCAAAGCTGATGAGACGATGGAGCTAAAAAAAATGAGACAGATATTTGGTTAACGCCACTTATTACGACATTTCAAACATTTTTCTATCACGTGTTTCCCTTTAAATCACCTGTGCATTTATATTGCCTTGATCTTTTTCCAATTTGTCACCTTGCAAACACAAGCAATAATGGATTTTATGGGGTTTTATCTGAAGATTATTCAGAGTAATAATTATACATTATTTGTGAAGTGGAAGGAAAATTATACATTCATTTAGAAATTGTCTGCAAATAAAAATCTGAAAAGTTTCACTTCACTTAAATACACCGAAATAACGGTGAAAGACTGTAAATGATTAGAGAATGGCGTTGGACGTCCACCGTCCTGCAGGACATGGTCACAAGCGCAAAGCCAGAGTTACAGTGGAAAGGTGTAAATTAAAAAATATTCAGATTCTGGAGTGGCTCTAAGACCGAAATCCAGTTCAAGACCGTAAAGTTTCCGTTTACAGACCCTCTCCATCCAGGAAGAAAGAATGATGGGAGCTGAAAAGGAAGCGAAAATGTGAACGGTGTAAAGTTTTGACATAGTGGGTTTAATTTCAAAGACAAGCCACACTTTTCAAATTTGACAAAAAAAATGTAAGCTATTTATTATTGTCCTTTTTTTTTCCTTCTGCATCACCTTAAAATCTCAAAATACATTAAAGTCTGTTTTGTTTTTTTTTGTTTTTTTTTTAAAAGGGGAGGGGGGAGTATGAATACTTTGTGTAATGTGTTGTACTTGTGAATACAATAAAAAAAAAGAATACATTCTTACAAACTAAATTTCCCAGGATCTTTTTAGGTAATGTCCAAACTAGTCAGTATTTCAAAATGTTATCATTTTAGCTGTAGACAGCTTATTAGAGCTTCTTAAGATTCAACTGCACTTCACTACAGCACAGGACTGAACTGTTTCATGAATCTGTGTACTGACTGTACCTCCACTCAGAGGGCAACAACATGCCATCCATTTAATGCTGACATGTTCGCAGCTTCATGTCGAATTTCGACTAAACAGAACAAAACGGAAAAAAGCATTGAGACTCTCTTTCGTCAGACAATTTCAGCGAAAGCACATTGTCTATGCGGTGTGTTTGCAGGGAGGGAAAATCCCCATCAGATGGACGGCACCGGAAGCCATCGCCTACAGGAAGTTCACCTCAGCCAGCGACGTGTGGAGCTACGGCATTGTCATGTGGGAGGTGATTTCGTACGGAGAGAGACCGTACTGGGAGATGTCCAACCAGGATGTGAGTCCCAAACCTGCAGACACTTTTTCAGACATTTCTAAACAATAAAAAAATAAAAAAGATTGCTAATCTCAAGCAATACCAGATCGATAGATTTTTTTTTTTTTTTTTGCATTTCTCTCCCTGCGAAGGTGATCAAAGCAATAGATGAGGGTTATCGTCTTCCTGCTCCTATGGACTGCCCGGTGGTGTTGCACCAGCTCATGTTGGACTGCTGGGAGAAGGGGCGCAGTGATCGGCCAAAGTTTGGACAGATTGTCACAATCCTGGACAAGCTCATCAGAAACCCAGCCAGCCTCAGAGAGCTGGCCAACAGCTCAGTGTGGTCAGTGGAAACAAAGGATTTCACCGACATACAGTCGGATGAGAGTATGGGGACAGTCTGAAGGTTTAACGGGTTGGAAAAAAAAAAATATGAGACTGCTTTTGAAATCCGTAAGCCGGAAATGTTATTTTTCAAATATATTCTATTCTTTAAAGCTGTTTTCCAACATAATAACTAGTTCTGAAAGTAGAAAATGAAAGAATATAAGTTTGGGGGAGCTGGTGTAGCTTCCCTCTCCTTGTTCAATTTAGAGTTTCTGAATCCCCAGCTGAATTGCCCGCACCCAGAGAATATCATTATTTTTACATTTACATTTTACACCTCAGGCGCTTAGTTGATGTTCAGAATCAGTGCAGCATACAATGATTTTTTTTTTTTTTCAGAGACAAACGCTCTAAACAGAAAGTGGAGGGAAAAGAAAAAAAAAACAAGGCTCAACACAAACCAACAGACGGCAGAAGCTCAAAATTACTTCAGTTAAACCCCCAGAGAGTCTAGAAGAGGCTGAATAAACCACAGGACCAGAAACACGTCTTACATTAACATCGATGGAAGTAATTCAGGGCAGATGTGGTGAAAAATAAAAAATAAAAAATACTAACTCTAATTTAAAAACTTTTGCTGTTTATGTTCCGGTCTTTGCTGCGTTTTAAAATCACATAAATCGAACCTCAAGCTTAAAACCACAGATTTCTGCATGTCATTAAATATTAAACAAAGCCAGACAAAAAGGTTTTTCCCCAAAAGAATCCAGGATGCCTCCAAAATACATAAAACCCATTAATTTACTTTTCTACACTTACATACACGTTTTTTGTTGTTTTTCTTTTACCATGAGTGTACATCTCTGTTGATGTGCTCATGCGTGCACTCCATACGTGTTTTTTTAAGGATTCAGGGAAATGAATGAATGCTAAGATAGTTTATAGCATTTCATAATAAATGGAAAACTCAGAAGCCTTTCCAAGGGGCAAAAGACTGCAATCATATTCGTCCATTAACGGAAATGTATTTGTATTTTTTTGTTTTGTTTTTCACAGGGAGCACAGATACATTAGAATCAAAACAATGTATGTCTCTGTTTAAATGCAGATACATATTCATTTCTTAAATCTGGTTTTGGAATAAAAACACACACATCATAAAAAAAAAATGACAGGGTGCAGACACAAACGCCTCAAACCAAGGCAACATGACACATCATACTGCAAGCCTTTTTTTTTTTTTTGCTCTTCTGAAATCTTCACAATGGACAAAGGGCAACTTTTACTCTGTACTACTCCACGTTTCATCGTTTTCCACAAAACATTTTCCTTCCACTAAACTTTCTAATGATAAACTTGGATATTCTTTAGCGATAAGCGTCCTTGTCGTGGAGAGCATCAGTGACTCTGCTACACAGCTTTCAAGTCAGAAGTGACATGATTCTACAGGCTATAACATCCCATTTCTATCCTAAAAGTTTGCTTTTATTTGTTATGATTATAATTTTTTTTTTCTGAAAAATTGAAATGTGGGTGTTTTATTAACTTGACTTGCATATGTATGTTTTTTTCTTGGCATGAATTCTGAGCTGCATCGACTACCATTGGATTGAAGTGTGCTTTCCATTTCAGCAGGGAGGACCCGCCCACCCCAGAGTTCAGCGTGAGCACTGTGGACGATTGGTTGGACACCATCAAGATGGGCCAGTACAAGGAGAACTTTTCCAGCGCCGGATACGTCAGCTTGGACTCCATCCTCTACATCAGCGTCAGGTACAGACACAAGGGGCCTTATCCTGCTCAAATGAGCACCTCTCATGCTGGGCCTCAATGTTTCCAGTGTTTTTGTGGAGGATGTCCAATGTAACGATCATAACAGTGTATTTACAATTTGCAGCATTATAATATCTTTGCTTGTCTTCCTAAATCTTCCGTCTAGTGAACTGGCGAAGATGGGAGTGACGCTGGCCGGCCACCAGAAGAAGATTTTGTCCAGCGTGCAGAGCCTGCAAGCCCAGGGGACACACGTCCAAGTATAACAGTTTCCACAGAGAGACAGAGTTGAACTGGACGCTCCTGTGGAGAGTCTCCCCCCACGCCACTCAAATGGAGCTGTAATGGATACTTTGTGCTTGGGTCTCCAATGATTTATTTTTTATTTTTTATTTTTTTTTGTGGCACACTAAGATGGAGACAACATTGACGCTTGACTCCTTCACCCTCCCATAATTCCCGTCCTGGACGTGCCCTTTGGCCAACACCGCTCACCATGTCAGGGCAGCACAGAGACCAACAAAGCCGCACGCAGAGACCATTTCACATCATGTAAACATAAATGAAGAAAAAGCAAAAAAATAAAAAAAATTTAACATAATGACTAAAAAAACTGAATATAATGCTCGTCACTGTTTGTCAGGTGTACAGTTGGTTTTACCGTCATTTTGTTTGTTTTACGTTTTCATAGCGAAGGTTTTCAAAAAGGGGTCATAAGACGGTGTACATGTGTAGATATATGTTTATATGGGCGGCGTATGCCACGAGCGTAGAGATGGACCTAACGTTTGTATCTGTGGTTGCACAGCGCTAACAGCAGTTGTTGTAAATGTATGAACTCTTCCACTGGTGTCTGCTCAAAGAAAGCTAAGAGATTATGGATGACATGAATGTGAAGGGAGTGAGGAGATAAATAAATGGACCTGTAGACATATAAGGGGGATGTAGATTTCGTGTGTAGGACGGAAGTATGTTTTTAATAAGTTTATTTGGCCGGGAAAAGGGCTTCCTTAGAGACCGCTCTCAGACAAACTTCCATAGAAAGTAGATCTAATATACGTACGCCTGTTTGCGTGCACTTGCTGTGCGGTGTTACAGATTGCAAAGAAATAACAGAACATGACGAAATGTTACTCTTCCAGTATCTTTGACAAAATAAACATAGTTTACAGAGCCTCGTGAAAAGGATCCGTACCTCAGATTTTTTCACATTAAGCACAGTGTAGTGTCTTGCATTGGGATTTTTTTTTTTTTTTTTTTGCAAACTTATGCATAACAGTTAAGTGTAAGGAAAAGAATACAAGGTTTTTACTTTTTTTTTTCAAAACAAAACATGAAAAGTTTTGTTTGGATTTGTGTTCAGCCCCACCGAGTGTGTACTCGGTGGAATCAACTCTTGCTAAAATTGTAGCTGTGACTCACATCCAGTAGGTCCCGTTCTGTCTTTCACTTGTACACATGAAGGCGTTCCCTATTTGGTCTCAAAATAAATTGGACATAAAGTGGAAAATGCGGTGTTCAGGTTGATTAGCGGCGTTGAGATTGATCCACCGCACCAAGGCTAAAAAGCAAAACTTTGGTCTCATCTTTCGTGCGCACCCTCTTCCACTTCTGCCGTTTCCTGTACTCGACTGAAAACTTGACTTCTTTCAGCTTTCTTCTTCCTCTCTTTCATAAATGCCAGATTTGTGAACGACTTGTAGTTGTCCTGCAGATATTCTTCCATGAGTTGTGGATCTCTTCAGGTACTCCGGAGGCATCATAAGCCTATTCTGCTTTCTCAACAACTTTTTCTCCAAATATCTCTTATGTATTTGTCTTCATTAGGCTGTTTGTTCTCGGACTTGATTCATACCGAGAATACGTTGCACAGACATGAACTGGATTTTACTTTGAGCTGCCAGAATATAAAGCAGGCTGCACACAATTGCCCACAATACTTTTCATAGTCTATTTGTGAAAATAAAAATTGGAAACCATAATTCTTTTTCTTTTACACTTTGTGCCGATCCCAATGAAGATAATTACAGTTTGTGGTTGCAATGTGGCAAAATGTGGAAAAAAAATAAAAAATTCTAAGGGTCTGAGTCCTTTTGAAAGGCGCGCAAAGTATATTTGTTTTACAACATACTTTAAAGGAATAACTCATCTTAAGATGAAGCCTTCCATTGTTTCAGGTGTGTTTAGACGGTCGTAGTGTTTTGTGCGGAGCAAAGGCGATGCAAAGCCAGTGACACTGTTGAGGACGTCTAACTTGATTTTACGGGTTTGTGCCATGTACAGAAATATGAAAAAAAAGTTAATCTCGACGACATACCTTAATTCTAGCTGTGCACTTTCATTTCCTCTGTCCTTACGGCCACGCAGCACTCTCACCACGATTACAGAGTTGTGTTTTCCGGCGTCATCGCTTGATAGAATCGTCCCTTTATTGACGAGGTGAAGTGTTGGATTTCAGACGTGCCTCCACAAGAGGGTAAATATTGCATTAAAAAAAAAGAAAAAACTTTTTTTTTTGTCTGATGTGTATTTTCTTATTTGTTGTTTATATCATCCTTATTTTCAGTCACTACCCACTGCTTACAAATTTACAGTACAATGTTTACAAGAATAAGCCAACACGTCTGTTGATATTTTCGCTCATGACATTAATTACGCGATTAGACTCAAAGGGACCCTTTTCATGTTCGTTGCGTTAATAGCACTGAGCCTGGATTTAATGTTTCCCCCAAACTCGGTTTTAATACATGTGGTGATCCATAGGACCAACAGTGACATGAAGTAGAGTATTTGATTGTACCATAGTGTAAAATATGTACAGCGTTAATTTCCAATATTAGAATGTTTGTAATGACAACAATGACGACGACTTTGATGTGCTTTTAATATGAAAAAGAGATTTCGAGGTTTACGTTCAGGGGGCGGCTCGTACAGGTGGAAAGTGAAGGATGAGGCGAACCATCAGATTGAACACGGAATGTAGCAAAGGAGAGAAGCGTCGGCTTTGAAAGACGGGAGACGGCGCCTGCAGTTTTTATGACGGCGTTAGGATGAGTAGAATGGACTTTCGAGCTTGTTTTATTTGCATATCCACTTTAAACTTTACGCATTTCCTGTTTTCCATCCAGTTTACTGCACGAAACGCCACTTTTTGAAAGCGCATGGTGATTAAAAAGGAAAAAAGAAAACTTCTAATTAAATTTATTGCTGAAGCTCCCCGCATACGGCGGGTAATGCGACTTTACATTTAAAGCATAGAAAAGCCTCGTAAACAAACTCAAAATATATAAAGAGTAGAAAATCCAATCTTATTTTTGAGAAAATAGCACAGAAGAACATGTTTGTTTCTCTACAATTTGACTAATTATTAGAATTCTGCTAATTGCACAACAGTATGCTACGTCAAGTATTAAAAGTATATTAATCGCTAAAATATTATAGGAGTTGTAACTTTATTGATTATATTGAAACCAGAACAATTAACAAAATACAATCATATGCAGGTTTCCATGTTAATGTTAACTATTTTTTTTTTTAAATCACATTTCAAAGTAAGTTTGACTTGTTAGTTTGAAATTAAAGGCTTATTCTGTCTTCCTTATGATGGAAATTATAAGGTGCATCATCAGCTGTATCCCAAAAACTAAGCGTGTAACGTGATGGAGGATTCAAGGGCAGTGAAGTGACCTTTTTTTTTTCTGCTCATAAAAATTTCCAACAATAAAAAAACATAAACTAATTTTCCATTTACTTTTCTGTCCTTTCAAACAATTTTCACATCTCTTTTACAACACAAGTCAAAGTGGGATCAAGTAAAACTGTTCGTTCTACTCTTCCTAACTCTATAATTACACTCTAGCGGCCTATCTGGGACTGCTGGCCTTTTAGATGCCTTATTTACTGAGTTATATACTTTCCATGGTCATATAGAGGTGATATTAAGAGTAAAGTGTATATACAGGTTGTATTTATTTGCATTACTTAAGGCGACCTCACATCAGCACCCTTCTCGTGTAACATCGCAGAAACCTCCACATAGCCACCCCAGCAGTCGTTTTCTAAAATAATGTTTGAGAATCTTCAACCCGAAAAGCAAACGAAAGAAGTAGGAAGTGGGTTTTCTTTTCATATCTCAAATAATTGGCTGAGTTAAAAAAAATAAATGAAAAAAAGTTTTCATTACATAATTGTTTTAAAATGGGAAAACTCCGCAAGGAATGCGTCTTCAATTAATGCCTCAAAAAATAAAGGAAATCATTAGTGTGCTTTTTGCATTCTTATTCAGCACTTCCATACCCACCTCCATTTCTTAAATCCCACACCACTGTCAATCCACACCTTGCCAATTTAAGCTATGTGGGCTGGTTCTCTTGATCTGAAATGCTGTGTTTGTTTCTGTTTCTCACCTGGTACGTACATTAAATGTTCATCAGATTCTCAGTTGATGTTTTCAGTCGAATCTCTCTCTCTCTCTCTCTCTCTCCTCCCTTGGCCATCTCTCTTCTCTCTTTTGTTGCCCACCAATAAAGGTTATTTGTTCCTATGCCAATTTGCTCTGCATTGCTTGTTGTAAAGAGTGTAGGCATTTTTGTGTCTTCATGTTGCTGTAATAAATATGCTAATATTTCTAATTTCTCACCTGCAGCCTGCACTGTCTTTTTCTTTTTACACATTCTCTGCTCATCTATTTTTTTTTCTGTCTCTCTTAGAAACCCTTACTCAGAACAGCCATCAATGCAGACGGTAATTTAAATGTCATAGTGATATAAAACTCAAATGTCTCTTAATATGAGAGGGACATAAGAGCTCTTGGAGAACATTTCTATTTTTTTTTTTCCATTGAGTATCTGCAATCTCCTATACAAAGATTTGAGTTTATACATCATTATGACTGCAGCTTTAATAGGTGTTCATTCTACTTTTTCCGCCGTAACAGTCGGGGACTCGTCTGGGTATAAACTACACTGGGCCATAAAACTTCTGGCACCAAGATATTAGCAGCAGATCCTTTCAGACCTATAAGATGCAACTATGAGGCCTCCGTTTATCTGACTTGTCTGGATTGATATCAGGAAAGATATCTGAGATTTACCATTGATCAATAGAGAAAAACAGTGCTGAGTTGACTTAAATGTTTCTTTTTTTTTTTAATACAGATAGAAATGTACTTAATTACAACTTCATTTGATAACTGTGCACCAGCACAACACACTTAAATACACCATTAGCTTCACAAGCTTGGTCAAACATGTAAGAAATAGACAGAAACTGCAACAAACCTTTCAAATGGATCAGAAGGTGCAATAAGGAATTCTAAATGTGATGTAAAATGAATAAAGCATGATGTCACTCAGCCCACAGAGCATAGAACTAGAGTGGATAGATCTGCCCTTACAGATTGTCACTGATAATCTTGATTTTTTTTTTATTTTTTATTTTTTTCAAATCATTGCATCTCTGGAAAACACCTTAAGCTTGTTGTGCTTCTCAAGGATTCCTTTTTTTTATTTTTTTGCTTTAATGGCCTTTATTTGAAAGTGCTATGACAGGAAAGTAGGGTAATGAGAGAGAGAGAAAACATGCACCGAAGATCACTAGGCCGGGAATCGAATCTGCGATGAGGACTGAGGCCCCCTTATCGTGGGTTGTGCTTAACCCCTTTTAAGTGCATCTGTTCATTAAAACAATGACTACTTCAGAATTGTTCAGTCCTTCCTTCGGGTTTTCCTGATCAATAGCTTTAGCAAGGATGATTGATAAAATATCAATCATCCTTGCTTGATTGATAAAATATAGTGGTCTGGCAACCACATCTTCATTATCAGTGTGTGTATAGTGTGTGTGTTTTATACTGAAAGATAATTCGGTCTCCGGGGAGGAGGGAGGTCATTGACTCCTGGCCTTGGTTAACCCATTAATGCACTGGCTCAGTTGCTGTCACTCTATGTTACCTCCATTCCACCTCATTTAGTCCATCATATTAGGCTTCATATTCCCCTATTGCTCACTCCTAGGCTCCTCGGCAAACGCACACACACACACACACACGCACACACACAGCTCGGCATCCAAAAAAATCCAGGCCCTGCTGTTCTCCATTTCCACAGTATCTATCTCATCCCCTTGCCCTCCTCTTTATCTTTCCCCTGGCCTCGTTCTGTTCCATTTTTTCCTCCCTTTTCCTATCCATCCTGTGCAGACAGACAGTAAGGTTGCAGAGTCTTCTCTGACCTTGACTACGTCATTATCTCATTTGCCTCGCTTTATGCTCGATATGCAGTTGTAGCTCTTTACATTGAGCCATACGTCCAAAGGTTTTCCTCCACGGGGATTACGGCGTGGTTCGGTCTCCTCGCCGGCACCGCTTCGGTCCGTTTCTCCATTAAAAGCCGATCCATTACCTCCGGCTTTTGTCTGCGGGTGCCTCAACAAGCCGAATGTCATCTCACATGTTTACTTTGGATAACAGGGGCTTCCAGGAGCCACAGGCTTAGGCGATTGATTCATCATGCAGCTGCTATTGACATCAAGTGAAAAGGTCAGATGTCCCCACAGAAAACGCTTTAAAAGGCCATTGGTGACTGATGAGCCTGTCGTGTTTCTGCCGCAATACATGCACAAGCAGCGCGCCTCTCATTTTCTACCTTCACTTTTCTATCTGTTCCTCCGCTCTGCTCTTTCTCCGTGTGTGTGACACGCACTCTTCTCTGGGGAAAGGTAATTGGGCCCCTCTGTCATGCTGTCAGGTGTATTTTTGAGTGTCCCCCTCATGTGCAGTCATTATAATAACACAAGGGACCAAACAGCCATAGATCAGCCAGAACTTCTGTCAAAGAGTCGGGCACATACGTGTGATGGTTGCGTCGGTGTGCTTGTGATGCTTGGGTTTCTGAAACTATCGCGCGAAGCAGGATCTGAATCACACCCATCACCAGCTCCAATTTACTGGGCCAGAATGCATCGTCTGCGAGCCAGTTGAATTACAGATATGTTTTCAACAGAACATTTTATTTCCTAAACTGAAAGTGTGCAAAGATGCTCTTTAAAAAAAATATATACAAGAAAATGTAAAAGCTAAAAAAATTTAAGTGCAAAGATTGGCTTGTTTTTGCACAAGATTTGGCAATCAGGAGCCAGTTTGATAAAAAAAAAAAAAATCTCTGAATAGGATTTCTCTTTTGCAAAAGACACATTTTGTTTCTTTTTCTACGTGTTAATCCCTGCTGCTAATTTCTTTCTTGTGCAGTCATATTTTATGTTTGGGGCACATCGTTAACAAAGCCAGAAGTCTGTTTGTGCACCCGACCGCACAGCATCCTTTGGCCCTTTTTTCACAGTGAAATCAATTAAACAAAAGCAGTATCAGGCTACCGACTGTCTGCTTTTAGCTTTACAGGAGTTAATGCACGCATAAGTCGTTTCGACGTCCACCGTGACAGAGTGGGACACTTTCTGAAGACAAGTGTCATCACATGCCAAAGGGTTAATAACTGCCTTTAAATAAGACATTAACAGTCTCACTGTTAAATAAATACCAGTCATGACAGCAATTAATCCTAACAGTGGTTAGAAATGTGTCTTTTTTTTTTTTTTTAAGTAAAATAATAATAATAATAAAGCTAGAGAACCTTATGTCACTTCAGAATACTACATGCAAAGCTGTGCCTTTGTCCGGTACCAAATTTAACTCAAATGTCACATAATGGGTTCATCTTTATTAACTAAATTGCTGTGGACTGACGAGTCTCAAATCTTTCACTATTTATTTTCACTCTCACTCATCGCAGTTGTATGCTTCACGCGGTAGTAACGGTGTGCAAGCAGCCCTACAGCAGTTCATTCACAAACATGGCATCTTTTATTTACATTTCACCAACGCAGAACTGTGAAAACCATATATTCTATCTGAAAACTACTTTGTTGGTGCACAGGCATCAGTGAATCAGCTTGCATCATTTTTCTCGCATTTTTCATTTCCTCCGTTACTCGCCGAGGGTTTGGGTTGGGCAGAAAGACGCACGGGTTGGCCCGCTGTTGCTGAAATCTCTTGGACGGAAGAAAAACAAAAATGTACAAAGGAAGCATTCTTGTTCTCAATGAGTGCAAGCTGACCAAACGATTAAAACAGGAAAAGATGTGTCCCACGTGGCAAACTACAAGATACTGTGTGTGGCAGAAAACTTCACATCGACTACCAAGTATCAGACGGTGGTGGCGGTGTCATGGTGTGGGGATGTTTTTCCTCAACGGGGACAGAAAAGTTCATCAGAGCTGATGGAGGCATGGTTTATGTATTTATATACAAAAACGGAAACATCAGTTTGGACTTGATTTATATTCAGATATCGTGTCTCAGTTTGGCTTTGTGTCTACCGACACCCCGATCTGAAGCAGACGAGAGGATTCATCAGTTATTGGCTAGATTTTCAGGATTTCCTGCTTTGTCGATTATGATTACATTGCGCGTGTTCCCCCTAATCAGATTTGGTCAGGTTCAGATGGGCTCAGTGTTTGTTTGCCTGTGCACACTTGCACACATTAGTACTCTTGTGTCTCATGAGGTTTTCGTTTGCTATCAAAGCGATTTCCTGTCTCAAATTTTCATCAGTAATCAAAGTTCCTGATTGAATTTGAAAAGTGAGCCGAGCTCCATAAATCACATTATATGCCTCACTCCCATCATGCCGGCTCTCATCAGCCGCAGGAATGAGACGCCACCCCGGGTGCATGTCTGAATCGCGGTCGCTGTGTGTCCTCTTGAGGATGCGGTGGAACGGGAAAATGGATGCTGACAGGGTTGAGATTTGATTCATGCGAGTTTTTTTTTTTTTTCTTCTTCTTCTTTGTTGGGGCAGAAAAGTCAGACAGTGGTGAAGAATGTTCAAATAGCCTCAGAGATGATACACCTGGGTCTGATTGTGTGTGGAAAAAATTTCTGGCATTTGTTTTAGTGTCAAATCGATAGCAGATTGGTTGAGATTAGTGGAGTCGTGAATAGTTAAAAGTCAAAGATAAAGTAAAAAAAACTAAAACAGAAATCTTGAGAGAGCAGAGTTTGAAACTTGATAGAAGATTGGCAGAGAAGAGGATTTCTGTGTCTCAAGTGTAGAAGGTTGCATAAAATAAAATACACAGGGAAATTTTTAATTATTGGAAATTAAAACTATTTTTCTTGATTTGCATAATTGAAAAAAAAATAGTTTTAATATAAAGATTTTTTTATACAGCCTTAATTACGATGTCTCATTCAGGGCAACACATTTTAATTCAACCAACAGCTTGAATATTCTCTCAATCCCGACCAATATCAATTAGGTTTGAGAAAGCAATTAACTGATGTTATGGAGATGAATAAATCCTATTTATGGGGAACCACTGAGTCAATCAGGAACGAATCAAAATCGAATTGATTATTATTATTTATGCAAAGGCCAAGCAGGGAAAATGAGACTCCCTGGATAGTACTAGAGAGTGAAGGAAAGATAAAGTGCAATGCTTTTACTATTCACCAGTTACGTAAACATGGGACTTCCCATCAGCTTGTCAAAGGAAGCACAGATTTCTCACAGCTCAGGCTGCAGCCGTGTCCTCGGACTGCTTAGTGTTATCAGAAAAACTGTTTTTTTTTTAGAAGGTAGAGCTTTATTTCCAGAGAAACCACCTTTATCCATTAATTAACCTGTTTCCTGCAGGTTAATTAATAATAAAAAAAATTGAAGTGTTTTTCAGTTCCAATGCCAAAAACTGCATTAATGATGAACAAGTACAAGCAGTTTCCTTCTGAAATCACCTTATTAGTAAATAGACTCAAATGTGAGGAACATAGGGTCAGAATGATGTCATGTTTTTCTAACATATGGTTGTTTAATATTATTCTGAGGATTCAGAAAGAAAACTGCCAAAGCTCAGGATTCTGTTAAGAGCTTTAAAGATGTCTCAAAAGATGCCAAGTACAATGGTGAGGTTTAGAACTGCAGCATGTATTACATTACTTTGCAATTTTTCGTTTGTTTGGCTTATCTTTTCTCAGTTGTATATGCAATAAAAACAAGCTGCAGCTTGACTGTTTCATATTTTTGTTCCTGTTTCAGTCATCTCAACATCTTTTGTTTCTCATTTGCAGAGAATGAGAAGTAAAGACGCCATATTCATGCGCTCTCCAGCAGTAGAACGCGGTTAAACTGCTGATGGCTTCCCAATGCTCCCGTCTCGGATTACACCCGTACATTTGTGAAAATATTAAAAACAAATAGGAAAAATACAGGAATTGTATTTGCAGCAGAAACCAATATCCAAACTCTCTGTTAAAAATGTGTTAAAAATGCTAACTAAATAAAGGCAGAAAGAGGAGATTCCAGTCATCTTTGAGGAATCCAATTCCCGCTGGAATGATGCCTTTAAGAAGCTTGGGTGCTACTTGTTTTATATTGCCCTAATATACAGACTGCAAAGGTTTTTCGGTTCTTCCATTTCTTCCTTTGTGTGGCATTATGAAAGAGAACAAGGCATGAAAATAGTAGCCTCCCCATTTTATTTTTATGCTAAAGGTTACTGAGAAACTTAGAATTTATTATACCTAGCAATGTATGAATTTCGCCATCAGAGGGCGCTCAGCGCCGTATGTAACAGCGGTTGACGCTCTGGCAGGCTGAAGAAGTCCGCCATTGCTGAGAAAACAGCTTACAGCAGATATTAGAAGCACCTACTAGAACCGCTGTGCTTTCTGTTCACAGATAAGCTGAGTCATAAATAATACATAAAGATTATAACGCTAGTAGCCTCTGATATGTACCGTCTGGCAGAAAAAGGTGCTTCAACAGAACTGAACAGCTGAGCTTAATGTGAAGCCGGAGTTAGCACCAGGCTAAAGTAATGATGCTAATGGCTCGCGCTCGTGTTGGCTCAGTTGGTCGGCTTTAATAGGGCCGCAAAATATTTTCTAAATATATGTATTTTGAGTTCAGTTAATGAAAGTTACTTGGAGTAGATGTACACTGACGTCAGTAGTGAGTATGTGTGTTTTTACTATTGTGCCGCTCTCTGATTATTGTGTTCAGCGGTTGACTGTCCGATGAAAAAGTCCGCCATTGCTGAGAAAACGGCTTATAGCAGATATTAGGAGCAGCTACCATAACTGCTGTGCTTTCTGTTCACAGTTTGAACTGAACAAATATGCTACACCAGAAGTGGCCCGGCCCATCATTTTCTGCTGTGTAACATTTGCAATTGTGAGTGCAAGTAGAACCTTCGCAGTTAGAAAATCAGCCACTTTTGGTTAGGATTAGAAATGCCTCAACATAAGGACATCAGTGGTATTATTCAGAATGTGTCTGTAGCCTAAATCAATGAAAAGCTAAGAGGATATTCATGACAACTGTTCTGATTCCCACTGGAGGATAAGCATATCATAATTTCATTTCCTTCTATACATATATATAATCTAAATTCCTCAAAAACAGAGTGCTGTTTTTTGCCCAGTGCAAATCCATCCGCTTTTGAAAATCTCTGCCCCCATTTACAAATTCAGCTGTTCACAGTGCCTCGCAAAAGAAAACAAATTTTATCTAATCAAGAATTTGTTAAATTACAAGCACAAACTTCCCTGTGAGTTAAAAAATAATTGTGAATCTAGAAAAAAAGAAAAACGGTGCTTAGTTTTTGACAATTTGCTAAATAAAAACCTGAAAAATGTGGCATACATTTTACTCGCATTTAATCTGAAAGTGAAATCAAAGTTTTCAGGATTCATCTAATTGTCAATTAGTCCACCTGAGTGTTATTTAATCTCAGTTGTTAAACAGCTGTTTTGTGAAGACTTTAGAGTTGGGTTGTGTCATTAATTTTCAGTCCTAGTCCTCATGATCCACTGGTCTGGATGTTTTTGGTGTTTCCCTGCGGGCACACACCTGACCTAAATAAATGGGTGATTACCAGGCCTCTGCAGCACTTAATGGCATGCTGAGGAGGTAATGTATTCATTTGATTCAGGCGTACTGTAGCAGTTAAACATGAAGGTCAATGGGTCTGGAGATTGAAAACCACTGGGTTAGAGAACAACTACAAAGACCGAGAAAAACAATAGGCAGCGGTGCTGGAGAAGTTTAGATCACGGTTATGTGTGATAATCAAGGCCAGTCTTAGTTTCATGACCAATCTTGTGAGCACTTTTTCAAAGTTTTGGTTTTGACTATAGTTTTTACTTGATTTTGTCTCAGGGTATTTTTTTTTTCAAAGACTAGTAGAAACAATTGTTTTTTTTTTTTCTTTACTGCAAATTTGTGTGAAACTCCTGGCTACATTTCAATATTTAATCATTTCCAGTATTAACTATAAAATTATGAAAAAGGCAATTGTTTTTACACCTATGCATTCTCTACAATCTACTTACAACAAATATTGAATGGCAGCAAAAGTATTTAAAACATGTAAGCTAGACAAGTTTTCCTTGAACAGTGTTGCTTCCAAAAATAAGTCATCTTAACATTGTGCTATTTATTGTAAGGCCCAGGACTTTAATGGCCACGAGACTTTAAGGGACACGACACGTGGAGACAAATACTGTAAAGAAAAAGTATTCGAAAGTACCTAACGATAAGTAGTTTCTTCAAGAGCGCATCATATCATTATTTGAGGAGATATCTGAAGAGCCTCTGGAAAAGCACAAATTGTTCTTGAAAGGGATTTCAGTTGGTCAACCATCATCACATCATCCTCCACACCCACCTACCCAATGTCAAAGGAGGAATGTGAAATTCCCACCAACACCACTGATCCACTGTAACGCCACTTCCTCCTCCGGCTTTAACTACCACCCACATAATGACTGCCATCGACCAGTGGGTGTTGCTTCTTGACATTGACTGGCTGAGGCCTAAGGAAATTTTGCAGTTTCTTTGTTATTTTTTTTGTATTTGGTAAAAACATACATGAGTGGGTCATGCTGCTGATTGTGCTTAAGCACAATCAGCATTTATATACCTGTAAATATATAAATATACAGGTATACATTTATACAGGTATAAATGTATATTTACGTCAATATGTGCAACGTTTTATATTCAATTTCTTCTGAGGTTCCTAAATTTTTATAACCAATTACTCAGTTCTTCACAGAGTAAGAACTCCGATCAGACTAATCTGATCTTGGTCTTCGTAACTAGTAAATTCTGTACACTAATTGAACTCAGTTGAGGAAAATAAAGGTTAAACATGAGAGACGTGGAAAGAAAGCGCAGCTGATCTGTTTGCTTACAAGTTAGAGGCAAAAAAAAAAAAAAAAGGTTCCCATGTTTTCCATTCTTACTGACTTTAGCTCTGCTGTTTTAGCAACATAAGTCCTTGCTGACGTGCACAAAAGAACCACATGCAATGAGCGCGCACACGCTGCGATAGCTGATGTTTGACCACACAAGATGTATTTTAGAAAGACTGTGCAACCCCTCTTGTGGTCTATCTGCAAATATTAAAACCCATTTAAGCCTCTTCTGTTTGACTGCGTCTATATGCTGCACTCAGTGGGATGTGAATAAATGTTTATTGTTTGTTTTACCGCAAACCGGGCATCGGCCGGTGCACGTGTGTGGTGTGCAGGTCATACAACAGGCACAGCACAAATTCAAAAATAAGGGTGGAAGCCGAGCCTCTAAATCAAGCCTGTGCTTACTAACAGAGGTTTGACCCAAATAACAGTGTAATTTATGAGGGCTTTTAGGCTTCCAGGCAGCCATGGAAATAGAACAGAGAATAATGTGAGTCTGACCGGAGCTGCATCACTTCAGTTTATGTCCCAGTCTTTTACTAGGACACTTGTCTGTGCTTCTTAATGATACAGAGGCAGTAAACACAATGTTAATGGACAGTGGGTTAACACAGATATGCCCAGCCGCGAATACAAAGTGGCACGCGCGATTACAAGCAACACGTGTTCACAAACAAAAAATAATGAGCAGGTGCAGGTAGTGACGGGCGGGATTATAAATACATGCAATCAAAAGGAAACGTAGTAAACCGAGAGAGAGGGTGCAGTATAAATGAGATAGATAAACAGCAATAAAGGCAGTGGGGGGAAAAAAAAAAAAACTACGAGAGATGAATGGAAGAGCGAACGAGACAGAAAGAAGGAGAGAGATCGTTAGTGCTCCTCTGTAAGGTGTTGGCCCAAAACAGGCAGGGTTAGTGGCCGGAGCAGACTGTTAGCAGCTGCTTAAAAAACACGACATCTCAAGCGGACCCAAAGGAGCAGCAGAGGCATCCCGAGGCCTCACAGGCTGCAGGCTTTGTGTGTGCCGTCGTGTGTGCATGCATATGATGGCTCGGCTCGCGCTGCTCTCCCAGTGCGGCATCGGGTCATTTGGCTTGGCACTCGAAGTGGAGAAGCAGCTCTGAGGATCGGGATCCTGTCACCGCGCCACTGATCAGACACCGAGCAGCAGAAAGCCGTGAGAGAGAAGAAAGGTCAAAGAGACAGGCAAATGGGATGACAGGAGACCTTTCCCCACTTCCTTTTCGTATCATTTTTTTCTTTTCTTGTTTATCCGTTTGACTCGATTCTGCGTGAAAACAGTTTGTCCGATGTGAGCCCGTGACAGATCGCCGACTTATTCAGGACAATCTGAGAAAGACGCTGCAATTAAGGATTAATGCGTTAAAGTTGAGGAATCAAATTAATCTCTAACTACATGGAGACGTGATACAAAATAGATGTTTTATGCATCTTAACTTATGTACAGGTTAGGTAGAACTTCTATGTATTCAAATGTGTAAGTCATACAACAGATTCTTAACTGGATTTTGTTCTAAACTTTAACTAGACCATTCAAACACACGAATAAGCTCTGATCGAACTATTCCATCCATGTTCTAGGTGAATTCTTACAGCTGTGGTCCCCAGTTTTGACCTTTAGTAGGACGAATTGAAACAAATTCAAATAATTGCAATGACCAAACTACAAACAGAATTTCTCAATGTTTTTTTATTTTATTAAAGAGGCAGTATTATTCCCCAGGCACATAGCCTCATTATATAGCCTCATCATATAGCACTATCAAATAACTATTTACCCTCAATTGTTAAAAAAAAAAAAGCTAAATATTTGCTTTAAGCTTCTCACAATCTCCAAAGCCTCCAGAGAACAGTTGTATTTATGGCAATGTGAATTAAATGCACAGTTAGTTTTACCAGTTTGTAGAATACTGACAGCAATCAAGTCAAAAATATTCGGGCTCCTTCTAAACGAGGCTGAATACAAACATGCTGCACTTTTTTTATGGTTATTTGGGCGGAGAGAAAAGAAAACATTGTATTTTTTTTTTCCACTTCACAACTATGCATTACTTTGTTATAGGTCCACCATCAAGTACAACTTGACTCAAGTACAAGTGAGTGCACTGCAACAACATGTGAGAAACATCAAGGAGATTTGATAGATTTGCAATTCACTGTTTTATAATTAATCAGCAAGAGAACAAAAGTAATAAAAAGTTCCAAATTACTTTTTCTGACCTTCTCAGATGCAAAAAAATGTTGTTGTTTTTCCCCACAGATGTAACACTCTGTTAATTATGGGCTAAATATTTTCCTCTTTACATGAGATCTGCTCTTTTTTGCATGACTGTCCACTGACAGAGAGCATTGAGACATTAGAAGCCAGTAGAAAGGATGCAATGATATTCCTGTTATTCTTTTTGTTTCGCAGACAGAGATAATTTAATTAATGCTGACTGTTTACTCGTGACAGACCCAAAAATGAGGATGAAAAGAAGAGGCAAAGGGAAATAACAAAAACAGCCAAAAGGGGATGTAGCGAGGGAGGACAAGAAGATGGCCGTTTTCTGCGTTCACATATTTTTTTTTTTCCACTGACTTATCATTGCACAAATTAGGTGCTGCTTTCTGCTGATAAGGTCAGCTGTCAGTCTACACTTGTTTAAGGGGACGAATATGCACAAACAGACACGTGCACGGCTGAATGCGAAGCCTCACAGCGAAGCTGATTTTGCAAGATTACAGCAGACACGAGCACAAGTACGAGGAAGTGTGCTTGTGTCAAACCGGAGGGGAAAAGGAAGAGAAAAGGAGGGGGGGGGGGTTCCACTGAACATAAACGACAGCGTACTCCCACTCTCTGTATTACACAGAAACAGTGTTCGCTGCATTGTGCTCGTTCTCTTTAGATTTATTTCACGTCTGCGTGTTCTAAAATCTTTCCTCGTGCAATTTACAACTCACAAGGCCATGAGTCATAAACTGCAAATTAAACCGCAACGTTGCAATCCGTCCCCGTGGAATCGCTCGTCTGCAGTGCTCAGTGGAACAATGACGCTTACAGACTAGTGTCTTTTCTGAGGAGAAGCGTTCCCGTATTCGGGTGCCAGGACTTGTCATTCTGACATATTCATTCTGTCTATGGAGGAGCGGGAATATAAAAAGGTATTGCCAAAAGCTGAGCGTTTGTTAAATGAAGATGAATGAGATGGATTGGACTGAAGGTGATATTTTATTTAGGATCAGACGCTCTCTGTTTGGTAATGCAACAGCCATTTGTGCAGCGACATGACAGCTCGAGGGAATGGATATTGATTAGAAAAGGTTGAGGCTTTTTTTTCTCTTCCTCCCCTCCTCCTCCTCTTCTTCTCCCTCGTTTTTTTCCTCCCTTTATTCCTCCCATCCTCCCTGCATTCCTCTTCATGATTTTCTTTTTTTATTACTCTCCCGCCCTTCACAGCTGAGAAAGGATTTCCGCCATATCTGCATATTTTTCTGCTGCGAGCCTGGAAGGTGTGATGAGCTGTTTAGCTTGATGGATGGTAAGCGTTGATGTCAGAGCCACACAACAGGAACCGAGGATGACATTAGATCTCTCACAGCAGAATTCGGGGATTTAAGAGCTTTGAAAAATGGTGCTTGTAGTCGGCAAGGCTGTAGGGTGTACTGGAAAAGTATTTACACCCCTCGAACTTTTTCCACTCCCCCAAATTAAAACAGCAAAAATACTATGATGTTGAACTCTTAAGACAATGACTTCTTTCTGTGGTCCACAGCCAGCTCCAGAAAATTAGAGAGACTTCAGCTAGAAAACATTTCTTTATCACCTCTAAAATTAAATGTGAGCGTACAATAATAGAGCTGAAGGTAATTTTTTTTTGGGACATGTTCAAACTTTTACAGGGTTGCAATATATTTTGAATCGAAGCCTGGAGGTGCCGTTCAAAGCCGGGATCAACTGGATGGAAAAACCGGCCGAAATCTGCTTATAATAAAAGAAACATTTATTAGAGAGGAACAATTCACACTTCTGTATCTTTAGCTAATTTGTTTTAGGGTAATTTAACTTATTAAAGTGATAATAACTATTTGACGTGCTGCCAATTTTTCATGTTTTCTCACTTAAAAAGAATGGAGAGATTTTATAATTTTCACTGTAGGGGCAAAATCTAAAAAAATGAAAATAAAAATAAAATTAAACCACATTATGAGATATTTTAGCAGCTGATTTGCATTTTATTACATGAAATAGGTATTTGATACAATAAAAAAAAAATCGAATTTAATATTTGGTTGAAAGCTTTGTTCATAATTGTGACACCGTAGCAGAAAATTTGGTCTGATTGACTGAATGTGTGGAAAGGTGTCTTTTATACAGGTAATGAGTTCAAATAGCTGCTATTCATAAAGGTAATGAGTGGATGATAGGAGGGCTTTAAAAAAGAAAAGCTGGAATTCATGTTTGGTATGTGATTCAATACTTTAGAAATAAAAGAAATAAAATTTAAATTACTAATTTAAAAATCATATCATGTGATTTTCTGGATGTTTTTTTTTTTTTTATCCTGTCTGCCCAATAAATCATCCAAGCGTCTTCTTCCTTTGTGTGAGGGAAACTTAAAAAAAAAAAAAAAAAATCAAATACTTACTTTGATGTAACAGATAAAACTCACAACAACAAAAGCAAATCCTCTGACCCTAAATTTGGCCATGGATTTGTTCCATGTGCTGCGCTCATTCATAGCTAAGAACAACTGAAGAAGATCGATTTACATGCATTTTTATGTGTTTGTGCTCATGTTGCTTTCCATGTCTCCACCCCCCCCCGTGGAGGCCGCGCGAGTGGAGAGGCAATAACACAACAGGCCACATATCCTCCTAGTCAAACTGCATCTGTTCTGTACATGTAAGGATTTTCCCTCAATATTCAGAAGTTTTTGTTTTGACACTCAGAAAGATGCATGTATTTCCTCAAGCCCTAAACTTCAGCAATCGAAGTCCGACCTGCAGGAAACGACACACAGTTGATTTCAGCTTCCGCAAGCTTCGTAGACCCTTGAACTGCCACATTTATCCATTTATCAGAGAACGAGCCAATCTCTTGTCTAGAAGGTGTCGTCTACGGATTCAGAGGCTCCTTAAAAAGCCACTGGTGTGTTGCGCCTTTCACGCGATTTGAGGAAGATTTGATATTTGTTTACTTTCCTTCTCTTTAGTTAGCATCCATAGCTAACGTAGCTGCTAAAAAGCAGAAAAAAAATGTTTACTTCATATTAAGCGAATCTCTTATGTCTTTTAAAATGCTGCATATCATACTAAAAACCCACTGCCGTACATTTCCTTTTTCTTCAGTTGCTCTCTTTGGTCAAATCAACACCTTGTAATTAGAAAATGCTTCCATTTAACAATTAATGAGGCCACGGGACTCCGGGGAGCACTCATAGCTCTAAAAATGGTTTTATACTCATGCAGTGATTCATGATCCACCGCAGTTTTATCTGCCTTTAGGGAAGTCTTTGTACTTGTGATTCATTTGTGTTTTCTTTTTTTTTTTTTTATGTCTGAGCCTAATCAATTCAGTTTGACATTGGTGAGATCCAATAAAGATCTAGGCACATCTCAGGGATGATTAATCCAAATGCACCTCCTGACAAATAATGTAATTATTTGAAATCAAACCAAAATTTAAATAATAAAAAAAAAAAACTCAATTCTACTTTTGGGCATATTAGAAATAAGTTTTATTCTTGCTCTCTTTCTTTTGTTTCTTTCTTTCCTTCTTTTCCTCTCTCTTTTTTCTTTGTTTTACTTAATCTGGGTTCATTTCGTAGGGGCTGCAGCTTAAGCACAGGAAGACCAGACTTCCCTCTTCCCAGTCACTTGACCCAGTTCCTCCAGGGCGATCCCAGGGCAGCTAAACACGCCGACCCTCCAGCATGTCCTGGGTCTTTCTTTGTGTCTCCTCAGCCTTAATATACTGCAGATTTGCCTCAAAATGTCTTGGAAAATACATTTACATTTCAAATAGCTTGTCCAGCTTGACTTCAGTTTTAAACACTTTACTGACACTGAAAATATCCAAGTCCAAGTCTTCTTTACTCAGTAATAGCTGTCACTCTGAAGAGTGTTGTTACAGAAAGACCTGTAAGCACTGATCTACGGCGTCTTTTTTGACTGGATTTACATTTAATTGCTGCATTGTTCTGACCAGAATGAGCATCAGTAACAGTCAAGACAAAATCTGGCTTCCAGAAAAGTCTCTATTAATCTCTAATGATAGTAACGAGTTTTGATCCATAGTGCTCCACTATTCTCATAATAATAAAGTGAGACACTATATGCAGAAACTAAACTTTCTAGATTGCCTGAAAAAAAAAAAAAACCTGCCTACATGAAAAATGATATTTATCTTCAAGGAAATAATTACAAGTTCAGGCATATGTTGACTGTTCGGTGCCTTTTCTGTCAGTGCATTTTGCTGGGGGTTCACCTTGCGGTGGCCATCTTCTTGTTTGCAAGTCTGAAGCTACTCCTGCACGGAGCGCGCATGAGGTGAAAGTAAAAGATCTGTTGTTGTTGCGAATAAAGGTTTTCTCCATTGTTTGTGTCGTCACCATTAGCATTCCAGACGCCCTAACCTGCTACACGTACACACCCGAAAGGACAACACAACAGCTGCGCACACAGAGCCTCTGGTTTTATCTCCTCCGCCCATTCGCCCTCATTGCTATTCCATGCCGATAGCTGATGATAACCTCTCTTGTTCACACGTGGCGACCAGGATTGTGGCTTCTGATAAGTCCAATTAACAGAAAACTAACAACAGGGATCGACGCCATTGATGAAACATGGCAAGGAAATTCATAATTGCAAGGAGGTGAAAGGTTAAATGACTTTATATAAAATCTTAATACACCATTAAACTCTGATAGCGCAGTCCCCTTTTGTCCCGTTTTTCTTTATGTTCACCATTCAAAAGACACTTGACCTCAATCCAACTAACCAACAATTACCAGTTTGTTTGTTTTTTTTTAAGTTTTTACAGTGGTAATTTCACAGGAGCTTCAATTGTAGGAGAGAAATCAATAAAAAGTGATTGCCTAATAGATTGATGAAGTAAGAGGGGAACATCAAGTATTGACTACATGGAGTAACAAAATGATGTAAAACAGAAGTGCTGATTATTTGTGTTTGGTGTGTCTTTGCCCTGGTAATTTTATAAATAGTTTTGTCAGTATTGGATTGGATTGGGTGAAAAGTTCTAAAAATTTATCCATACACATTCTGTCATGTTGAAGAGTCGTCGTATTTTTACAAAAAAAATTGAAGCCTGTCATTTTTAATTACAACTTATACGACAGTTGGACGGACAGCTCACCAGGAGAGAAAATGATTAAAGAGTGGTAGCTCCTACTGTCTGCGGTTGGGTGTTTAAGGGTGAAATGTAAATGTTTACTATTTGATATATCAGCCTTATTATGGGATTTTTCTGTTTTTGTTTAGCAGCATATTAAATGTTTACAAAGATCTATTGCAAAAATTTGGCCATCAGGATTCTTTATCTTCAAAACTCGTCATTTCAGAATCTGCCCAGAGTTTTGTGCTTCTGCATGTGCAGCTTTAAAGTACAGAAAATAACACCTGAGATTTTTTATTAAAGTTACCATGATCCAAATGGCAGTTTTAACAACCACATTAATGTCTCTAATATTTAAAAAAAAAAATAGAAGCTGATTGATTTAAAAAGCAACACTGAACTTTTAAGTGAGGGCAATATGTTGTATGCCTGTCTTATTTTTGTTTGCACTTACCAAATAAATCATCACAAAAATGGTGTCACTGCCATTTGATCCGTGTGATCATGGGATTGTGAAGAGCGTGCAACTTTATACACTAGAAAACGCATGACAGAAATGAAAGGGGTAAGTGGCGTTACTGCAGTGTGTCTTGTTGCAGTATTAGAAAAAACAAAACTACTCAGACATTCCACTGCAACATGAAACATCAGACAATTATATTTTTTTATTCAGTGATCTCAAAATCAAACTCCAATCACTTAACAGTGTAAGAGCCTAAATGCTTTTCTGTGTGGATGCTGTGGCATAAACAGACATGGCCAAACCCATCTGCCAAAGGCAGATGGGTTTTCTCCCTCATGGTAGAGCAAAGTGAGAGACTATCGACAAAGGTCCCTGATAGAGAGGGATGACGTGACTAATTACTCCACCACACACACTTGAACTCTCTTCAAACTCCCTCTGTCCACTGAAACGGTCTGCTCTGCAAAATGCTGCACAATTAAACGGTAAAAGGCAAGCTGCTGTCTCTAATCGGTAGATGTTTTTGCCATTTTAGACCTTGCCAAATTATAACTGAAAAAGTAAAAAAAGAAAAAAAGTTCTTCAAGTCACAGTGTCTGCTGTTCATTTACATGAGTTTAAAATGTCCTGTGTCATATTTTACAGCCGGTCTCCTCATGCTCTTCCACACTTTCCTAACTCGCTGCAGCTGACGTCTTAATCTTCTCGCTGGTTTTCCCCACGGCCTTCCTCGTCTTTTGTACTTCGCCCTGAGCAGCAGCCTTACTAAGAGGCGAACAAGACGGAAGGCAAATCCAGGCTACTTCAGCAGGGTCATTCTGCCCAGCAGCCAGTCTTTGATCTGCTCCCTGGATAAAACACGTATCTTCAGACGTCAGAGTACAACGCCGCGTGCTCGATAACATCAGTAATACTTCCTGATAAATCCAACTTCATATTTTCAAAAAAAAATACATGTTTTTTTAGATATGTCATATACATATCTAAAAAAAAAATACTGTCAGTAACTTCTGTTTTTTCACATTTTGAAGTGTTGCATGTGCAAAAAGCTAAAATAGGTACTCTAATAAGACACGCATTTGTTTTGTTATTTTAGGGTATTTTTAGGTGATTGTTCTCTGTTCCTATTCGGCCCTCTTCATCAGCATAACACTTCCTGTTGTAAGGATCCGTTATGCCTTTCTGAAGCTGTTGTGGGTGCAAAAGTCCAAAGCCACACTGGTTTTTATGAAACTGTCATCTATTAGGATCATCTTTGTACCTCGGGGACCGCCTTCTTTGTCTGCACACACTTTTGTTTTGTGTGTGTTGGGGGGAGGAGGTCACCATGTACCCAGACCACCATGGCTCCTTGTCAGAGAAAGGGCAGGAAGGTTCCCGGAGGTGTTACAAGGAGCGGTGGGGAACACAAAGAGGTGACACAGAGAGGAGGACTTTGGTGACATTTGCACAGTCAGAACCATTGGTCACAGCATTTTGCTAATGAAAAGAAACCAAAAGCAGGGTGTGAGCAGAGTCTGCCAGACGTGGGGATGTAATCTCAGTCTGTGTCAGAAATTTGACAAATTAAAACGAATCATTACTTGAAGCAAGAGAGAAAGAAAAACGTGTGTGCATAGCTGTGTATTTATGCAAAAGCTTTCCACTGCCAAATTTCGAAAAATCTCATTGACGGAGATTGGAGCCGTACTCTCTGCCCATTGACACAGTCTTGACCACAGGCTATTGCAACTCATTCAAGCTCGAGCTTTGTCCCGGTCTGGTATGCCTATTGGCAGTCTTGCCGACTCTCAATAACAGATGTCCCTGGGCTTTCAATTATTTATCGTAGATGGTCAGGAATATTAAAACCGTATGTTAGAAGCAATATGTTTCACACAATGATCGTCTTACTCTTTAACTAGCTGATGAAAAGGTTAAGAAACGCCTCAGAAGAGAAGAATGTATGATGAAAACATTCCAATACATGTACAGTCTATGTTGCAAACCATCCATCCATCCATCCATCCAGAAGGGTTGGTAGCCATCTTTTGCTGTCAAGAACCAGTAGAAATCAAAGCAGACGTACAAAAATTGGGAAAAAAAAGCTATTTTTCACAATAACTCTTGGCTTGGCTGGTTCTGACTGGTTCTTAGTCAGATATTAAATGTAGATAGAGTGTTTATTGGTCATCTCACTGGTAATACTTCTTAGCATACTGCCAGTTTCCAGGGTTTGCGAAGATAATCTATTTAAGTTTATCACCAACAACCCTAGGTGTCTAATTTTTATTGCAATAGTTGTTCTAAATGCTACACACCTTGCTTACAAATACAGCAGTTGCACAATACCTCACATATTCACTTTCATTATTTTACTATACAGTTTAGTAAGAAGTCAGTTTAAAGCAAAAAGCACTGGCAGAGTGAATCTGAAGCAGGTCTGTAAATGGCAGATTTATTTAAGTGTGCACAATCTTTGTACGCGTCTGTCCGTCTCTGATCGGAATGATGGCTGCTTCATTGGGAAAATGGATAACCAAGTATCAGTTGAGCAAAGGTTTTTCACATGCAGACTGAGCCAGGGAGCTGAGAGATACAGAGACTGCTTGACTAGGTTTCAAGTCCCACAAGAGATAAAACAGGCACACATTCAAGAGGAGCCAGTGGCTAAAGGCTGTACAGGACAGGGGCCAGAGAGAGATGAGCTGGGTATTGATCTGCAGAGTTTGAGTTTCTTTGTGAAACAGGATCTGAGGACACAAGTGAGAGCCTTATTTAAGACTCCCCATTCACATCCATATCTATTGATCCATGTGCACTTTTAAGTAACTTCTTTGCTGCTTTTTTCCCCCCCTTACATCTTCATTTTTCCTCTTTTCCTGCCATTCTCTTTTAGATGCTCAGACTCAAGGAGCTTTTATTATTATTATTATTATTATTATTATTATTATTATTTCTTTTCCTTTCATTATTTTCTCCGATTTCTGTTCAGGAACACATCTCTTAATCATGCGTCCATGCAATTCATCTCTGAGTGATTGAAACCACTTCTTTTATGGATGTTTATTTTCTTAATGTGCTTCCAATAAAAGTCTTCTCATCCTCAAGATCTTATCACCGACGGCAATAAATCGAGCAGATAGACTTATTGTACCACAATCACATTTGGCAATGACAAGCGAATTTCAATGTACACACACACACACACACACACACACACACACACAAAACGATTATAAATAGCATCTTTGTTCTGTGGTAGATTCGATTCTTGCTGTTCGTTGGCAGGCGTAATAGATGGCTGTCATTACTGTGTGCTGTCATAACTTGCCTTGTAAATCTCTAACTGAGACGAAGAGGAACAAAGAAGGCTTAGGAACCATCTTTAGAATATTCTTGTTTACTAGAGACGTAAAGAGAACTTGTGGCGACACAACGCAGCTCTTGGGCATCACAGAGGAATGACTAATTGGCTTATTTCAGATTGCCTTTAGCCCATTGTTTGCAATTAACTAATTGCAAAGTCTGTAATTGATTAATGACAATTAATTGCATTTTAATAAAAACAACATCATATTTAAACAAAATAAGAAACATTTTCAAATCAAAAACCCTGTTTGCTGCTAAATTATTGAATACAAATAGACACATTAGCTCAACAACAAACATATTCATTGTATTTAATCTGTTATTCAGATTACCCGGCCATCAGATTGGTGCAAAGTGTCATTGTACCTGTTGAGTTTTGAAGTGTTTTATTTACTCCTGATTATTCATGTAACTTCTTTTGTATTGTCGACTGTGGGTGCTGACAATATTGCTGAGGAGGTCTGCGCTTTCTGCAATATATTTTGCAATGAAATGATATTTTAGCCTTGAATAGCTTCAGTGATAGACCAACTCTCTCTTGCAAAACCTGCACACAAAAATAACCGTTCCATCGTCCCATCAGATTGTTGTTGTTTTTTTAAACAAAATTTAATTCCCATTGAAACAAGAGAAGCAGCTGTGTCTTGTGTGTTTGAGCAGGTCGCTTGTTGTGTGTCAGATTTATTGGCGTTATCAGAAACACGCAAATACAAATGTTCCGGCTGGAACCTTTTTTTATACAGCCAGAAAATATGTGGAAAATAAAAAGCGCTTAATTTTCTACAAACTCTTAATGAGTTAAAATCTGTGAAATTAATTAATCGTAATGATTTTTGTTAAAGTCCTGGCCCCAGTTTAAACCTTTAGTAGCTTTTCCTAAGAACAACCTCTATGCACTAATGACCAAAATGATGTACATCCAAACCCAACAAAAAGCAGACCACCACCACCGTCCTTTTTAAAAAATATTTTTCTGAATCGACACAAACTGAAGGAATAAAATGCTTCCAAGCTGCATGGACACGCAGCTACGGTCCCTTACGCTGAAAATGAAACAGGAGTTGTTCTGATGCACATGTGAATATGGGCAGATCCTTTGGGTGTTTGTCTCATGAGAACTTTTTCCCAAGTTCTTCTCCTCCAACATGTCTGTGCTAAGATGCCTGCTTAGACCTTCCAGTCAATCCTCCTCTGGATATTTGAGGATTAAACAAATGTGTGATGTCTCTTAGGGTTTCCGTGTGCTTAGTTTTTACTTAAAAAAGAGCTTAGATTCCACTTTGACTTTCAATCAATCACTGTGTCACATCTAAACCAGCCTTTGTTTTTATCATTTCCTTTCTCTTAGCAAGCTTAGCTTTACCAGTGATAAGACGACATTGATTAACATTAGCCCAAGAGGTGTTTTCTTCTTTCTGAATGCTGTGTAAAATTCTCACAGAAAAAAAAAAAATTAGGATTCATCTTCAGACAGCATTGTTCTCATTGACAGGTCATGAAACATAAATTTATTTTGATAGCATTAAAATGATTTAATCTGAGTCAAATTTACATGCTGACTATAATTCTCGCATTATTATTCCCCTGCCCTCAGTCATCGTGTTTTATTTACTCCGTCCTAAAATCTTCTTTGCCCTCACTCTCACCAATTCAATTTATATTTCTACCCCACAGGGCCCCCCAGCACCACCACCACCGCCTCCCTCTCTCACTCTCTTTTGCCATCTGACTCCTTCCCGGCAGCAGACCTCCACCAGCTAAGAGCGGTACAACTGATAACGTCAACCGTGCTGTCTGTGACTGACAGCTGGGTAAAATGGCTGTGGCAGCACACAGAGGCATGGAGAATCCTTTTCCAGGCTGCACCAGTGTCGGTACCTGCGCCCATCTGTCAGCCAAAAAAACATCAGCGCGAGCTATCGGTCCCAGCTGACCCGCAAGTCGGCCGAGGAAAGGGGGGTCGGGGAGGAGAGAGGCTCAATGCAAGCCAAATAAGCATGAAGTTCAACAGACGGCTGTTCTGTCAGTCATTCTCTCTCTTTTAGTTTAATCTGTCACCACGCCTCTTTTACTTCTACTTAAGTCACTTTTAAGTTATTGGTATTCTTATGCGCTCCATTTCATTGTATTTGTCTCCGTGTGCTATGCAGCAACGCAGGGTAACAAGAAGAAACTTTGGCTCGTCACCCCAAGCAGCTTCGATTGCCATCATTACACTCAGTCCATGCTATTTCACTCCTACTATAATTGGTAGTGCGGGGAATGAAAGTAAGGTCCATGATTTCATACTTTGAAGGGACCGACAGCCAGCAGAGCGCTCGTCGAGCTGAGCCACGTGTCTGCGAGAGCGGCGTGGAATCCGAAACGGCAACCGCCGCGTTAAAGAGAGACTAAGGTAAGCGGATTGCGAGTGCAGCAGATATCTGGATAATTATGGCAAGAACAGGTTTATTCACAGCCATACTCCATGCCCCTTCCTTAGCGAGCTACAAGGCCCTGACACGGTTTCGCTCTGTGGCATCTCATAACGTCTGGCACCTTGTTAATGATTTGCGAGTTAAGCGCAAGAGACAAGAGGAAGCAGAAAATCTGCTGGATGTGGAAACACTATCATGTTCTTTGTGGTTACAGTTAAATTCAGCTAGATGTGAAACCATAATTCACCTGATGGGGGAAAAAAAAAAAAAAAAAGGACTTCCTGTAATGAGAGAAAAAAAAAACCCTACATGGCGATTTAATTTAGTGTAGAATGAACACTTTTATATATTACTGTACAAGATGCAAATGAGATTTCTCCCCTTGAATAATCATCCATCTAAAAGGCTGAACCTCACTGGGAGGTAATTACACTGCTCTCATCATTAAATAACCTCTGCTCTCTTTTACAATCCTATCTTTCTCTCTCTCTCTCTCTCTCTGCAAGCCCCCCAAAGCCTCTCTCTTATATTCCCTGACAATACACCTCCAGGCCAGTTTAATACAAGGTGCAATGGTAACCCTCACAGAACATAAATATACACTCTCCCAACAGCAAGGATAAAAGATTTTAACCAGCCTCTCATATATGTATGCATAATGTCATTTTTTTTTTTTTTTTTACATCTTTCATCCTTAATATGCATTATTGTGTTCCCGTTGATAATAATGAGGCCTGGTGAAACCAGTAGAGATGTGAGCATGCTGTGATGAACTATCTTCTTTGTTCTTCACTTATTCTGGCGGTAGGTAGAGATAGGAATATTTTATACTGCGCCATTTTTGTTAAACCAGCTCCATGGTTTCCTTGGATCAGGGGTGTCTGAAGTGCGGCCTGGTTGGCCATTTGTGACCCTTGGACTGATTTTGTGCAGGCCCCAAAAATGCAATTCAAGAATGATACAAGTTTGTCCCGTCCAGCACAAAGGGTTGATGCAGATGAAAGCTTTTTATTTGGGATAAGAGTAAAATTATAACCAACGAGATTTTCTGACAATGTAAAGTGTTAAGTACAAGATAAAGTATCAGTGTTTGTATAACCAAGCTTTTACTGAAGTGGCAACTTTGCTGCACCCAAATCGGCGTTAATCTAATTTTTTTTTTTACTTGGTTAAATATAGCAACCATTTTGAAAGAAAGTGACCCAAATCCTGTATAAAATGTGTTTAGTTCAGCCAAACAAAAATAAAAATTGAAAACTAGAGACATATCTTTCAATTACAGCAAACCTGCAAAATCCTTTTTAGATTTTTGGATCGACAACAAACAGCATCTCTTTACTATACTTGCTTGAGTTTTGTTTTTTAGGTTTTTGGGGTTTTTTTGGCCCGCAAGGACTTCTGACTTGATGCTTTTGGCCCAAAAAGTTTGGACACCCCTGCCATGACACTGCAGCTGCCATCACAGCGATCTTCCCACATCTGTTGTTTTATCTAAAAACTCATTTTACACGGGTATAAAAGGGAAGAAGCACATTTTGTGGTGCTTCTCATACCATCTAGACCAGTGGTCCCCAACGTTTTTATTACCACGGACCGGTGAAGACTTGGAAAATTTTGCTGCGGCCCGGGGTGGGGGTGAACCGTCAGATAAGGCTTCTGCATGTTGGTGTTCCCACTAAATCCTGAATATTCCTAATTTGGGTTGTCTTGGGCTTTTTTTCGCAGCCTGTGGGGTTTACCCTGACTGGGAACGAGAATACAACCTGCTGAATGTGACAGGTAGCCAATCAGAAAGCGCGGTGACATAAGAACAGAGGGGAATCCCAAACAGCTGACATATCGCGCAACTGAGAGTCCAGTGGATATCGGAGAAGATATGTGGAAATGTTTATTATTTTATGTAAAGGTCATTATTATAT